>NW_024582422.1:1586761-1644767 GCF_018398535.1 Haplochromis burtoni
CAAGTAATTAATTACTTTGAGATTATATTGTAAATCAGTTACTAACTCAGTTACTTTTTTGAAGAAGTAACTAGTAACTATAATTAATTACTTTTTCGAAGTAACTTGACCAACACTGATAGATAGATAGATAGAGAGAGAGAGAGCAGATGCTACTTATACCACTAAGTGGCAGTAATGTGCAAAGTTTCTCCTTCCTCACAACTACTGGGCAAAGTTATTCAATCACTTATCAGTGATCAGAATTATCCAGATTTCTGTGATAATGAATTTAACATCTCATTTTACTGTTTAGCCCAAACAAAACTATTTAAATGTTTAACCATTTTGATATATTTTTTACACTTAATAAAATCTGTGAAAATGTTAAATGTGTTGTTAATGAAAATAGTTTGTTGATGAAGCACAGCAGTTCCCCTATGATGGAATAACATCAACCCACATGAGAATTCTTCTGTGTGCACTTTAATTAATATTTATATAAATATATTAAGGTGGGTATAAGGTATGAGTGGGTTTATTGTGAGTTCGACAAATAAAATGTAGTCATGGAAATTTCTGATAAATCTGAAATTTATCATAATGATATAACAAAAACAACATTATTGCAGGGTTAGTCTATAAGCTTCCAGTAGAAAAGGTTCTGTACAGTAGTAAAACAAATCTGAAGAAGTGACGATTATTGCCATTTTAGCTGTGCAGTAAAGAGAACGTGGCGGGCCACAGTCATTGTGTTCATTTTCCAAGGTCGAATTAAAATTTTCCACATTCATCCAGCAGGAGAACCAGTTTAACGATACATAACTAACTACTTCCACATATTCCGTTTTTAATCTGGAATTTTTGTCCCAGAATTTTTAATGTGAGAGTGGAATTTATTTTTTCCAGTTTTTATTATTTTGCTCACTTATTTATTAATAATTAATTTGTTTCGTATTTGTTGTTTTTTATTGTTTTATTTTGCATTTCTAAACAAAATTATTGTTTATTTTACATAAGGTTTGATTTATTTTCTTCTTTTTCCTTGTTTCCTGTTACTGTTATTGGTAACAAACCTTTCATTTCCTTCACACTTGTCTCCAAAGTGTGACACACAGAAAAATTAATTTAGATTATTTTTCTTAGTAAAAGAACAAATTTATTTTAAAATGATAATGAATGTTATTTATCGGGACATGAGAACATCAGATGTTAAAAACAGGAGCACTAAATGCGCAGTGTTGTCTTTTATTTTCTTTCAGATGAGGTTTCACAAAATAAAAATGATGATCTTGTTATTTCAGTGACAAATACTACACCTGCTTTCTCTCCCCAAGACATCTGTAGCCCTGAGGCACCTGGCACTGATGACCTTTGACCCCCAGCTGTAGCTCTGTTCTGGTGACATCTGAGATGCTGGTTTACAATCTATGGAACACACATGCAGATGTACACGCAGACTGACACACACCTAACTGCATTACCTGCAATAATGCATTACAATGACAAACAGGTGCTTTCAGAAAACACAAACTGTGCTCGTGTGTGTGTGTGTGTGTGTGTGTGTGTGTGTGTGTGTGTGTGTGTGTGTGTGTGTGTGTGTGTGTGGTTGGGCGGGTGCCCTCGTTGTTTCTCTTTCAAACATCATTAAAGGCATCCCCATATGTCTGAGACCCCTGTTGAGGCTTGACATTAGCGTCTGTGTTCATCCTATTCATGTATTTGTGTGCAAATAAACGGTGGATGGAAAACAGAAGGCTGGAGGATGTTATCTAGTCATGCTAATGTTTGCTGTTACAACAAAGCTCTGGCTTCTGTGCAACAAGCCAAGGAAATCTACCCTGACATTAAGATAACTGCATCTCTCTCTCTCTCCTCTCTCTCTCTCTCTCTACACACACACACACACACACACACACACACACATATAAGCTGAAGCAAAGAGAACAGACAGATGTGATGTGGACATGATCACTGGAGAGCACTCATGAGAATATTGGGAATAAGATTAGTGACAAGAGCCAGGAGAGTCTTAGACAAGGAAAAGAGAATGGGGTTGATCAATATGATAAAAGCTTTCATAATTTGAGGTTTTGAAGTTTGCTATATTGCTGCAAGGTCATATACAGCCTAATCTAGTGATAACACCCTGTCACACTTCTAATACGTTGAAAAGCATGACAGATGTCCATGGTCTTTCTCCGGCCTTGGAGAAACGAGCCACCTAATCAGTGTGGCAAGCCTTCTGCAGTGGGTCATAAAATGCAAATATATGCCATTCATAATACTGCCTTCATTCATCTCAGAGAATAGTACCAATCATAGATGGAGGACCGTTTTTGATTGATTCTGAAGAAACAGTGGCTACAAGGAGGTGTGACCAGTCTTGAGAAACCCCTGCTTGGATACAAGATAAGCTTATCAAGGCATCTGTTATCACGCTGTATGCCAGTTTGTTTGTGAGTTTGTGATCTAACATGGATGTAACATCGTTACCAACACTTCTAACTGGGTGTTTGTGTTTGTCTGTGTCCACGGATGTGTGTGTGACTAAGATAACTGTTTGCAGAAGCTTTATCAGTCAGCAAACACAAAGAGCTATTCGGTGCACAGAGAGTCACAACAAAGGGACAATTTAGCGCAACAAAGAAACCTCCATCCTAGAGGCCATGCCGGGTGCAAATTGGAACGAAAGCCCTCCCATGTGCTGGTATTATAAATTTAGGATAGGATGCTAAATTGCAAGCATAGGTACAACAAGACAGTGTGCTCAGTTTCTCTGGTAAACAAGACAAATGTCAAAATAAAGCATCAGTTTGCCATAATTTTATTTTTTCCCTGTTTACACACAGTGATATCCAGCTGTACATGTGCTTATAATACTTACTCATATTTAGAGATATCAGCTGACACATTGCTTGCAAAGGTCCTGAAGTGTGTAACACAACAACAGGTGAAAAGGTCCAGTTTGGTGACTAGAACTGGCTGAAGTGGTGGTTCGGATTGACGCAGCATCTGTTGCAAAGTGAATGCTTTACTGCTCTGTTGTGGCAATTTACTGGTCGATCCACGTTCCTGGCCTCACCTATGACCATGAGCTGTGAGTTGGGACCTAATGAATGATATTGCAAATAGAAGCAGATGAAAGAAGTCTCTTCCAAGGTGTATTAAGACTTTCCCCCAGAGAGAGGGTTTATTTTACTTGGGAACACAGTGCTATTCCCTAAGAAGTGATGGATGGATGGATATTTATGACAACCGCCTGTGCTAGTACGCCAATCAATACAAGTGATCTTACCCCTTTAAGCCTTAGATTAGCTCCAGAAACCAAAGATGCATTTTGTAACAGGCTGTAAACATATCATTTTCTGAATTAAAGTTGGGAATTTTAAAATAGTAGTCTGTGGAGAAGTGGAGCAGCTATATGAGGAACTGGAATTAAGCCTTTAATTTTTCCATTTTAGAAGATCATTAAAATGTGCAAAAGGTTTTAAAGGATGAAAGAAGAGACTGATTCAGTTATATAGGAACATGTTATGGGACTATCATAAAGGATTTTCTATAATCTGAGACAGATTATCCAATGGATATTCTTGGCACAAACTCAGGGGCTCACACACAGTTGAGGGTCTTCCTCCTTTCATAATGAATAATTCTCTATTGTTATTAAAACAGTTTTTTGTTTTTTTTTTATCATAAAGTAATTAAGTAATTGGTCTCTGTTAGTCTCTCCCAAACTCAGCTGGGTATCAAAATAAATGAACAGAATAGAGGCTGGGTTAGCAAATAAAAGAGGAAACAAAAAAGAGGACAGGGTGGGGACTCTGATCTGTCATTTTTATGGAAATTACCAACTGACAGTTGTTTTGTTCAACAAAATCGGAAAGAAAAGATTGCAGTTCAAATTAAAGTTGTTATGGAAATGTTCAGCAAGACAACAAGCATGTTAATTCAGAGGCTCACAATTATGGTGGTTTACTCTATTATGAAAAAGCTTGGGAAGCTGATTTACTATTTAATACAGCTCTAAGTTCATGATATGGATATGCATGTAATGCAGTTCTTCTCAACAGATAACATTAAACTATCATTTTGGCCTCTGAAAGCACACTTGAAGGAAGTGGAAGGTTGACCAGTGTTTTTTTGAAATGCTTTTTTTGTTTGTGGATTTTTGTTGGTGGTGTTTATGGTGTGTCCTGCACCTCAGGGCCACTACGCCTTACACTTTAAAACCTAATCCCTTTCTACAGTCAGTGCACATATTGCCCTAAACCAAGCTACTGAGTATAATGCTAAGTTTTAGAAAGTTGTTCCAATGAAAACTGCCTGTGGCAAGGTCTTTCATTTAGCAAGATTAAAGAAGGACTGACTCTAGAAAGGTAAACAGTTGTTTACTTTTTTGCATTAAGTTAAATGCTGTAAGTAAGAGAAACTATATTATGCCAATCTTTTTATATTTTAGTAATTAAACAAATATTATATATCTTAAAAACTGCAAACCCCCCCCCCCCCAAAAAAACAAATCATCTTTTTTGTCATTCAGATTGATCTGAATTTAATATTAGCATTTATGTATTTACAGATCAGACATGAACACATTTTGAATCTCCAGGTACTCACTGAAAAACAAAGGGTTGTTGGTGCTTCTGTCTAAGGAAACAGTTGCAGCCCTGAAAGAATAGTTGCGTGGCATGCAAAAGGCATACATCCTGTATGCTGGGATGGGATTATAAAACCTGAATCACACACACTCGTGACTCTCAGAATACAATGTCATCAGCGCTGATGAATGCATCCGTGAGATAGAATGAGCTGATCAGTGGCATCGGCCCAACCCTTCAAAACATACAGACTGAGAGAGAGTGAGAGCCCTGAGTCAAACAGGCTAATCAAGCACACAAAAGGAAATGCAGATTACCTGTTGCTATGACGACTGCAGCTGCAGTGTGACTGCCATCCTCTCTGACAGAGACCTAAATAGATCAAGCTTTATAAACATGGTGAAATTTGAGATTGCTTAGTGGGCCAGGTGCTTTCTCAAAACCTGCTTTGAATGAGCGTAGCTACTTTATTTTAGCCACATGATGCACCCTCATGATCCAATGACATATGCTTGCTTGTATCATTATACTTGTACTTGTTGGCTCGATGTTTCAACATACTCAGACAGTTCGATCTGAAAGTGAATGCAAATATGGAGAACTGTGTACAGTATTTGGACAGATGTGTCAAATTTTGTGTGTGTTGGGCCAGGTGAGAGTCACAGAAAAGACCCCCACCCCCTTCCCTCCCCTCTCTAACACCAACCCTGCTCCAACCTCCACCCATCTACCAGGGTAACCCACCGTGTCACCCCCCCAACTCATCATCATCATCATCAGGCGCAAGCAGCTGGCAGCCTGCCCCATTTAACTCCCTGCTGCACTACTGGGCTTGGCTAATCACTGGTGCTCAGCTCCAACTGTGGCCACCACACCTGCCCCCTCACTGGTGGGATTGTCCCATCTGGGACCTTATCATAGGGAATTTCCGGGGGGGCTTCTTCTCTCTGCTGCTTTATGCCCAAAAGACATAGGTGCAGTGAGTAGGGGGAGGAAAAATAAGACATCAGTGATAGGGGTCAAGTGCTTTCAGTGATCACTTTCAGTCTTACTTTAAGTTCAGATTGACTGTAAAGACAGAGATTCACTCTCCAGTATACACACATACCAGTGAATGTAATAGTTAAATATATATAACGCTTTATTCAAAAATATTTATCAAGTTCTTGATAAAATTATGGAATTGGCAGCACCGTTTTCAAGCAATACGCTATGTGTCATGTGAGCTATCATCATTAGCAGGGACCAGATGGTAGGTCCATCATGCACATTGCTTTGCTACTCTGGTATTTGTCTACCTCGTTAAAAATCGCCTTCAAACAGTGATGCCGCGATGATTTATTCAGTTTCACTCTTTAAAAAAAGTGAAATTCTTCATCCATATTTGTGCTAACATAGAAAATGCAGTGGAGTAACACACTGAAAGTGGGCTTTCTGTCGAAATAAGAACGGATTTTTTTCCCCATTTGTATACCTCCAATTCCCAACGGATGCTTGTTTTGTATTTTAAAATGAATTAAAGGCATCTACCACTCAGCTGCTGAGGGAAGAGACCATCTAAAACATTCTGTTGTTTCTGCCTTGTGTCCTAAAACACAGTCAGTTGGTGGCATACCCGGGATGCGCTCTCTCACTCGCTCCAAAAAGGAAAAGATTACCTAGTAGCCACATAGAGCTGCTGCTGGTGGCAAATCATATGTTGGGGTTACTTGTCAGCTTTGAGTTCAGTGCAGGCGAAGAAGATTCATCTCCCCTGACACGCGCTGACATAGAAAACTATATTTAGCTTGTCGGCGTACATGCGTAAAGTGACGCTGGCGCAGACGCACGCACGATGGTTGTGGACTGAATACTGATAAGCACGGGCGGATGAAAACTGTACAACGTGTACCCTGGAAATGCTTGAGCTTTTTTCAAAGCACTATTGGGGAGACATGCAGAATAGAGAGGCCAAAGTGGCGTTAACATCCAGTTCAATAAGAGTGCGTAATGTATCCTGGCTGGGCGTTTGAATTAGGCTTCTGAATGTCACTTTAGCTGAAATAAAATATTTCAAATTAACACCATGTATTGTGAAATATAAATACGAAAGGGTTACTGGCTCTTGAATAGTTGACGATGAATATGAATATGCTAACTGACTAGTAGTTTGCAATGGTTGCAAGGGTCACTTCGCTACATGGCCGTACAAATTAGTCACGCGGCAGTATTAGTCATAAAATTATTGGTCATAATTAGGGCCACAGTCAGCCTACAGTGGCCTTTTTTTGCTGAGGGTTTTAGGCCTACTGCACTTTATGAATAATGAAAAAGTGACGTAAACAATGCGGTCCTCTTTGCAGCTCGGGCTCGAGGCGGGCGCACAGGCGTGATGCGGTCGTGACGTCGATTGAGTCGGGGATCTTTAATCCTCTGCCGCAGCAGCACAGCCGGTAACCAGAGGAGGGGGCAGAACGGTCGGACAGGAATGGACCGTACAGGCTAGGCTAGTGTACAAGGCCTAAAAAGCTCGGTCTTTAGTCAGATGATAATATCACCGAGTGAAACAGAGATTAGGCATCGAGCGAGCTGACTATTTGCACAGGCCAGACCCCCTCCTCTCAGCGCTGTAGTCTGCAGCCTTTTCACACACACTCTTTGAATAGACCTCATTTAGGAACGCTGGTTAAATATATTCTCGTCGGCATTTCTTGCCTTATTTAAACGTCGAATTTAGTATTTTACATCGGCGGACGGATACTACGCCTCGTCCTACCGGTTTTCCTCCCTCTTTTCGCCTTTCAGCAGCGTCGCCTCGTCCCTGCTGTTTCTGTCAGTTGCTGCGCATCAGTAAAACATGCAGGATGACCCTGTGGGGGTGACAACCACACAGTTACCCCCGTCAACCACGGAAACGGACCGCAGCAGCAGCCCGGTCAGCAAACCCGGAAAGCAGCCGAACCAAACCGACAGGCACAACGACGGCCAGCTGAGCTCGTTCACGCCGGATTATAACCACGTAGAGCAGAAGATAGCTTTCCATGATCATTTCTGCCCGACGCAGTCTATCTGTGACCTTCAGCACAGCAGAAAAATACATCAGCAGTTAGGTCAGCACACTGAGTTCAGCCCCACAGAGCCGACCCCACCCCAGGGACGTTTCAGTCACCTGCCGCAGAGGCAGCCCTTCTCCAAGACCAAACTCAGCGCCGCTGACCCCCGCGACTCTCCAGTGGAAGAGGCTGAAGCTGATGCCGCGTCGCCATTGCCCACTTCCGTAAACCTAAACAAGATCCAAATGGACTCCCCTATCGCCCACCATATAAATAACGGCAATGGCAGCAGCACCGGCAACATGTTGTCTGGAGGTCTCGGCGCCGCGTTCCCGAACCTCCCCACCCAGGAGTTGCAGAGCGCCAGTGCGGGTTCGTCTTCACCTTCCCTCCCTGGGTTCGGCACCCCTTGGTCCGTTCAGACCAGCTCCTCTCCCCCGCCCGCACCCAACTCCATCAACCCCATCCACGCGAACGCCATTAACCATATGCCCAACGCGGACTCTGACAACAGCTTCTACCCAGGTATCCCCTCCTCCATCAACCCGGCCTTCTTCCAGAGTTTTTCTCCGGTGTCAGCTAATCCGTGCGCCGGGATTAACGTGCAGGGCTTCAGCGGTCCTTTCTCACCCCAGATAAACGTCCCTCAGCAGCCGCAAAGTCGCAGGTCCCCCGTTAGTCCCCAGATGCATCCCCAGCAGGGCGCCTTCCTGCAGCAGAGGAACAACTACAACCAACATCAGGTGAGCTGCTGGGGAGCATGGCCGGGTCTCCTATTCCCATTAATGTAACTATCACAAGCAAATGTAGATATTAAGACTCTCCAAATCTGTAGCCAATCCATTAGGTCTATAGTTTTGTGAAAGCTGACTCTGGCACGTCCTTAGGTTGGGGATATTTTGTCACAATGTAGTTATAAAGCCTTTATAGATTAATGTGTGTATGTGAATTCATGTATAATCTTTACCTTGAATAATAAACTATTTTTTATCTTGATGCATAATGACAAATGCATAATGCATTATGCAAGGGCTCAAGTCTACTCTTTAGGCAAAGAGAGGGAGGGGTGAACAGGGTTACAAGGGAGCATCACTGAATCTAGCTGTTGTTCTCTCCTGGAAGCTGGCTGTGGGATGTGGTCACATGGCACAGGGCCATCCCTGCCTTGTGGTGCACTCAGTGGGAATACAAAGGTTTGCAGGGTTTGTTGTCGTAAATGGGTGCTTATATTTGGGTGAAATGAAAAGCGTCCAGTATCTTGGTGGTGTGATGGTTGTCGGTTGCAATGCCCTGAGGAAATGCAGCAACAGCAGAAGCTCACATGAGCAGTCCAGTCATGCAGCAGTTGGGGGTTTGTAGCCTTCAGCTTCAGGTTTCTCCGTAATGCAATTTGCACATTGGGTGTGTGCATGGAAGTATGTATGTGACTGGGTGTGCCTGTAGTGCATGTGTGGTGTTCCTGTTTCACTAACCTTTAGCCCTTTGCTCTGAGTCCTATGTAAATATATTTTCATGAAACCAACACAGACAACCGCATAAAGGTGATCCCCACCATTACGTGCAAGTTCAATTTTAAAGTGAAAAACACAAGAAAATGCTGCATCTTTTCTATTTTGTTAGTTACTAAATGCATATTTTGTGAATGGTTTTTTTGTATGTGAGGTTTGGTACATTCATTTCTAACAGGACTCTAAAACAGCCTCTTTTCATGTAAATGTCCTTCTAGAAGCAAGCCTTGGTACTCGGCAGCCATCTTGAAATGTCTCTGGGTGCTTATTGGATCTTTTTTGTTTGTTGTTTGTTTTTTGGAAGCTTCATCTAAACTAACTTTAATTTCAGTGGCAACCAGGACATGGATTTCCCAACAGTAGCTTTAAAAAGAGCGTTCTTTCAACTTTGCTTATAGATTTTTCCATTTCCCTTTCTCAGAGTGCTGAGTCTCTCTCTTATGATTCTGCTTAAAAGCACTTCTGTTATCCTTTTTTTTTTTTAAAGATTATTAACTCTGTTCCTCAAATACAGCACTATTAGAACATGGACGTTGCCAGTGAGTCCAAAGGTTTTCAGTTTACATTAAGCATTGAGTGCAGAAGAAACAGAAAGTTGTTTCTCCTCTGTGTATGATTCACATGTGAGATTAAGCACAATGCAATCCAATGCATGATGCTTAAGAGGGGACCCAAGGTCCAGGTGGAGAGAGACTGTGTGTAAGTTACAGAGGTGGTGTTGCAGCGCACGGGATACTTAGTATTAGTCTTAAAGCCCTAAATCTTCTTATCCAGCCACCCGTTACAGGAGCAGATCAAGCTGTGGCTGTGAAAGGAAAGAAAGGCAAGATAGGATGAAATGGATGTTGTAAATACAAAAAATATTTGTGTATTACAGACATGATAAAGCTCTCAGTTCTCTTTAACTCCATATTATCTTTATGTTTGCACAGCCCATGGTGAAACCATCTCCCTGGGGTAGTCACCAAGGCAATGGCTGGGGCTCCGGGGGGATGTCCTGGGGCCGGGACCACCGCAGAGGGAGCGGCATGGGTGTACCTGGCTCAGTCAGTCACGTCTCACCACTGAAGAAGCCCTTCTCAAGCAATGTCATCGCTCCTCCCAAGTTCCCACGCTCTGGCGGATCACTGGGGCCTAAGTCCTGGATAGAGGAGAACATGTTTCGCACAGACAGCAACAGCAACACCTTGTTGCCCCTGCAGGTATGTGTTTAGGGTTGGGACTGCATTGGCTGCTGTTGGTGGGTTTTGTAGGATCATTGGTTTGGTGTGTGTGTGTGGGGGGGGTGTAACAGAAGGGTTTTTGTTTGACAGTGTGAGAATCAGTGGGTTTAAAGGTGGGAAAGAGCTGGCGACAGAGGTTAAATCAATCACACGAATTAGATGTTAGACAAATTAAATGATGAAGGTCTCTGAAGGGATAGTTTCGCTTAACTTTACTTGATGAGGTATAAACTAAAAGGGGATAATAATTCTTTCTATCAACAGGAGAAACATAAGCAAGAGTTTTTAGATCTGAGGATCTGGGCTGGGCTGCTTTATTTTCAGGAAGTTAACGCCTTTTGCCACTAAAACTGCTCCTTTGCCAAACTTTAAAAGGTCATATTCCAAGTTGTGGTCTACCTAATGAAAGTATCAGAAATACAGTTGTTTACTTGCATAAAATATTCAGGTTTTTGCTATTATTCAGAAAGACAAGTGTCTATACTATGGTCTTTATATGGCTAATGAAAAGTTACAATTTCACTGATACTTGCAATGAAACTAATTAAAGTTAAGTTTTCTAGGTAACAAACTCACTCCTTCTTTTCTTTAAATACCTTCTTAAATAGTGTAAATAGTGTAATACAAAAGGCCTCTCGAAGAGCAAATGATATTTAAAAGTAGATGTGTTTCTCCCAATGACCAAAAATGTGGGATTTTCTTTTGGGTAGGCATCTGTAGCCTGGCTTGACAGAACTGACAGTAAACAAGAACGAGGTCGTGTGGAGCAAATGACATCAAAAGAGTAAATGCACATTCCAAATGTTCTCTATACATGTCTAAACAACATATTACCACATCCATTCCCATATCTTCATCAGAAAATTGACACTACAATATGCTGCCTATGTGTCTAATTTCTGAATATTGTCACGTTTCTAACATTAATGATATATCTTTTTGTGTACTTAAATGAACTGAGGGACTCTATGATCATCAGTGCATCTACTTTCCCCTTTTAAAGCTTCAGGGTCCAGATGGTCATCGTTTAGTCATATTTTAATCACATCGTTCTAATTTTCCTGCCAAAAACAAAATTCCCATTTGTTCACAAAACTGGATTAATCTTCGTCTCTTTCGTGTCGCTGATACAGTGTTTTTCCAGGCTCAGAATGGGCCTCTGTGGGATGACAAAGTACAGTGACTTACCTAATTGAACAAAACTTTCCTTTTTCTCACTATTTCTTAAACAAGAACGTCTGTTGTGTGTCTTAGTAAATGAAATCCCAATTCACAAAACTGATTTAGGAAGATTATTTTATTACAGTTACCTCCTGTGTAGGAAAAATGTTTTTACCAGAACTAAAAACATGAACTGATTTATAACCCCTGAAGACATTTATGTAGTGCCTTGTGCTCGGTTTATTTGTGTATAATTATCTTTAATTAATGCATTGAACCACACACAGAGTCATCCATTTAACTTTTACACGTTGCACTCAGAATGTATCACTTTTGTACAACGCATAGCTTATAGCACATGCTTCAGAACCAAGGCTTGCAGCACAATTCAAGTGATGCCCCACATGTCACTTTATATTCTTCTTAAAATTGGACCCAGACACTTGTGATCGTCATAGTAACACACCTCCCGTGCACACACTGAATTAAACCTTGCCTGGAGTTTCAAGTTAGCAATCAAACTTACACAGAATGCAGAAAAAAGCAAAGTAACCTGATGTGGAAGATTGCGAAGCCTAGATCTTTGCCAAGTGTAAAGAGACGTCTGCGTGTGCCGTGAGACTGGTTGCTATTTTCAAAGAACATAATTTGCATTGTGATTTGATGTTTCGATTCTCGTGCCTGCAAAGAAATGGAGTCATAGTCAGGAAAGCCTTCAGAAAATCTCCCCCTGGGATACAGGCACTTTGAACAGTGTTTTACTTGTTTTGAATTGATATTACTGAGTTCTTAGGAACATTTATGAGGCAGTATTGTTCCCTGAAACTCCATGTTTGATATCATTCTTTGTCATAGTTTATCATTTCCAGTGCGACTTGCATTGAAAGAGCTCGGTGTTGCTGTTGAATTCTTCTATAAAATCATTCAGTTATAGGCTTCATGTAAGAGACATTTTAATGTTAAAAACTGCACAGCTTGGACACTCAAAGTGCATCAATTGATTAAAAGTTTAAATGTGCCTTTAAGGACCTCAACACACAATTAATATAAAATCAAATCCACAAAACCTTTCAGATTATGAGCGACTTTGCCTGAATCAATTCTAATATTAATGCGGGTATGGCCGTGACTCATTCAGACCGATCTAATGATATCACCTTATTAATGGTGTCACCAAATGGTACGACTGTTGCTATGAGCTCAAATTATTAGTATTATCAGTGCCAAGAAGTGCAGCGCTTCCTATTCCAGGAAACAGACGCGACTGCATGGATTGTTAATTTCCATAAACAGTGTCACTACTGGAATTTTTCAGATTCCAAGTCTTTTCCTTCCTTCCTCTCTGTTTAATGTTTGGCACTCAGTGACAGACTGTATCTCTGCTGTGTCATGTTTTTAACATAACACAGAGGTAAACTGGGGACAAAAGGAACAGCACCTCTGCCTTCAGTTAGCCTTTAGTGGGGCTAGTCACTTGTTGTTTCTCTAAGAAAGGCTGCAAGTTTCCTGCAATTAACTGATGTGATCACCCTAAAATACTATGACGCTAAAGAAAAAAGATCATCCAGCAACGTCAGGTTTCCCATTGCTCATTGTCACCCATTACATCAGTCTTCTTGTTAACACAGAACCCTCCAGAATCCCTGGCCTGTCATGAAAATTACTCAAACTAAATGATCAACTGTAAACAGGTTGCTGTTTAGCACTTCAAAGAAAAAACACGTGCACTATTCACTGTATTGATGTGATGATAGAAATATCACCAAGATTTCTTCAAGCCTGGAATATTTACATGAAAAAATCTGTGAAGGAAAGGGATATTAAAAAAATTAAGCCAATTTAAATTAACTAGTGGTCCGCTGGCAAGCAAAAGGTCCTGGTTCAATTCCAGCTGGAGACACAAATCCCCTTTGGGGTTGTGTCCGCTAAGGCATCCAGCCTGAAATTTGGCCACCCATCCCTTTTGGCAAGGAAGCAGGCAAAAGTCGCTGTCCTTCGTCTCTAAAGTTGGCAGGTTTATGACACATAAAGACCAGTGTGAACCTGTTAATCATTCTCATAATGCAGCAGTGAAACAAAGGGTTTGGTCAAAAAGTTCCAAAACTATTAAAAAGCAAAAAACACTCACTTTAAAGTTGGCCCCCTTCAGGATTGTCTCACTGTGAAGCTCCCCAGACTTGAAACAGAGCGCTAAAGTGAACCTCGATCTCAAACTAATCTACGTTTTTTTACATCTACCTGAACGTTTTCACATGACAGTGCACTCTAGTACAATGCAGGGAAGCCGTTTCTGGTTACACCAGCACAGTTGTCACTTATCATCAGCCGTCCTTGTGAAATTTGACTTCCTGTGATTTTGTCCCCTTACCTGAAATGAAGTTCAAGTTGAAGCTTGACCAACACAAATGCAAGAAGTTGCATGCTATTGCATTTTAATTTAAAAAATTTTGATAGCATTTTGTATTTTGCGCAGTTACAGTGTGATCATTTTCTGAATTACTGTTGCTTACACAGAAGCGACATGCTGCTATTAACTATCATAGAGTTGGGACATTAGCCTGTCATTGTGCTGTGTGTTATAAGGTGGACTTGGCACTCTGGCTAGAATAATAAGATGATCAACTTCACTGTTCTGCTGACAAACTCCCAACCTCCATCTCAGCTCTATTGTGAAATGCCGCTCCTGGTTTTAGTTTCCATTTTCTCTCTTTGTCTGCATCTTGGAAGCAGTCCAGAGAGCTTGGGGAATCCGTTGTGTAGGCTGCCTGTAAACTTACCTTCAGACTCCTGAAGTGAATAAATACGGAAAAAATGTTAATCCGAGCGTGAGGCGCATGTTAAGCCAAATACCCTGTGCTTCAAAGGTTTTATTATTCATAAGCCAAATCCCGAAGGTGTGTGAGAAACGTGAGGATTTATTCGTGCACCGTGACGTTTGTTTGTTTTGTCAAACTCTGGATGATTAAAAAAAAAAGAAATGTCACCTGTATTTTTTCAGGATCGCACCAGGATGTACGACAGTCTGAACATGCACTCCCTGGAGAGCTCTCTGATTGACATCATGCGAGCTGAGCAGGATCCGATGAAAGGTAAGCTGGCCTTTCCCTTTCAGTCTCAGTTCGTGGGGTCAGAGGGAGGCGATCGTGTTCGCGGAGGCAACCCGACATCGTGCAGGGAAGTGACAGGCCCATTGCTCCCAGAGCTGTGCTGTTTTTCCACACACCAGCTTATTTTCTCCCTGCTGAGAGCTTAATACTTGTGCCACCAGCTGCACATTTACATGACCTTCCAGCTCTGATCCTGTTCCTACTTAACCTGAACAGCACACTGATCTGACTCTGAGCTGGAGGTCAGGAAAAAGAGAAACCGTGGCGTTTTTCTTTACTAATATCAGAAAACATCTGTAACTGTCAAACATGTGTATTTTACACCTTAAAAATATATTAACGGATCTGTGTAACTGCTGAATTATTCCTCACTTCTTGGCAGGATCAAGCAGAGAATTTACCGTAGAGCGACACTTCCCTGGCCTCCTGTGCTCATCAGAGGAGCAGTGTCAAATAACAGCTCCTACTGACGGCTGCTCGTAGCTCTTTTACAGCCTGACAAAGCAAAGACACTCTCACTTTAAAATATTACAAAGAAGAAAAACTCATCACTGGTTAAAAGACAAACAGTTGAGGTTTGCAAACACGTATAAAATTTCTTGTGTGGATTTTCTCATTTGCAGTTGGCTAAGATTATTACTCAACCTGCGCCCTCCTTTCTTGGGCGAGTTTCTTGTTTTTCCTGCCGGAGCAGATGGAGAGGACACGGGCCAGTGTGCACAGCAAAGCGTGGGGGGCTGGGGGGGTCTACTCTAATTTTAGATGTGATCACACTTTCACACGCTGCATATGACAGCTAAGAGAGGTGAGATGGAAGGGGGGGTTGCAGGGGTCCGCTCTGCCATTTATAGCACTGACATGGTTAACACAACACAGCATTCTGGATAAGGGCTCCAAATGTAGCTTCTCATAAGGCAACACATTTTTAATATATTTGTATCTTACTAGTGACTTAATTTATCTGACATTTCACAATGAATGCTGTGATCTAGAATTTGGTATTTGTGATTTTTGATTCATTAGTACGATTGAGAAACCACTGTAAAACTAAATATGATGGGAAATTGGGTTACTATAACAAGTGTTTTTTTCCTCAATCGTTGCCAAAGCAGAATGTAAAAAAAGGGGAGAAATTGTCTTGTTCAGCTCAGAACTTGCTAGGTCTTTGCATTAAAATGTATTTATTTATTTTTTTTTAAATGGACATTGTTATCGCCTTAAATAAAACAAGTAATTCCACTGTAGTTTGGTCGGAAAGCGGAAACAGTACGTGGTCATTTATGGGGTGGAAAAAAACATTTGCTCCTGTTTGTGCTCAACTTAGACATGTGAAAAGACGGTTGTTTTTTCTGTTTATGTGTGTGCGTGCAGTTTTGTGTGGTTATTCCCATGTACATGCATTGGCTTTGCCCTGTCTTCTCCATCTGCTCTATGTCTCATTCCTATTTGTGTGTGTGTTTTCTGCGTGTGTGTGTCTGTTTCTCACATCAGGCCGTGTGGGATGCCCTAACCCCGGGGCTGACGGCCTACTCATGCTCAATGGTAATTATCTCCTAGCACCATCCTCCTGTGTCTGCAGCTCTCATGATGCTCCCACCATTACTCTTTAGCCTCATTAGACACACTCACTGTGGTGCAATAAGGCCACGCAGTGTCACCTCTGCTGCAGAGTATCTGACGGTACCCGTTAAATGGGTTCAGTTTTTTTAACCAGCTGTTCAACTGTTTTGTTGGCATTAAAGTGGCTATGTGGTATAACTGAAAATTTACTGTGCTCGTTTTGTGTAGTACTTGAATGACACAGGTTGTTCCAGGTTGCCTCCAATTAAATTTTCTTGTGTTAATTAGAATAATTGTTGCCCTGAATAGTCCCTGTGTTTTTGTTTTTTAAGCTTCACATTTGGAGACACACCCAGTTGTCAAAAAAATAAAACCGTGTTTTGTAACAGTATTAGCGAGACATAAATCGGGGTCAGACAACATTTGGGAGTAATTACGAGTGTTTTTAATAAGTTCTGGTTGTTGCCATTTCCTCCTGAGACTCAATAATCAGAAAATATTTTTTGTCCCCTTTTCAACGCCATCTATGCTGCTGTGTGTAATTAGATTTCTTGTCCCTGCCAGAGCATATTTAGGGCTTTGGCCTTTAAACAGTTTTCCTTTTTCTGGTTTTTGATCGCATTTAAAACCTTTTTGTGCAAAATAACAACATTTGTGTAAATGTCATTTATAGGCTTCTGGGCTTTCTGTGTATTGCTTTCATCAAGTATACGACAGATGCAGCCCCTCAGGCTTCCTTGCCACAGCATTTAGGAAGTTTGGAAAAATAATAATTTTTGTTTTGGGTTTCAGGAGGATTTAAGTCCTTTTTTAAAAGTATCTCAGTTTAGCTCATTAGTCAGTGACTTGAATAAAAGCTGGTTGGGTTGGATCAGCAGATTAAAGTCTACAGTTACAAATGCCCTCTGAGAAATGTTTCATAGCTGAAACTTGCACTCTTGTACTTTTCTACATGCAGCCAGGAGCTATGGGAGGCGTCGAGGTAAATTCAGCTTTCTCTAGCGTGTCTCTTTACTTGTGGCTTTTTCCTTGTGGCATGTGTTATTGCTTAAATAGATACCAAACTGAGGCCTTAAGTCTGGACTTAGACTTCACTGTTTTCTGCTTTTAAATTTGGGAACACAGAATTTTGCTCATCAAATTTCTGATTGACTATTAAAAAAATATACAAAGAAAAATGTGTTGTTTCAGTATCCAGACATACATTAAGTTTAGGGTTTCATGTTTGGTGGTGTTTATAGCCTCTGCTCTATGGAAACCCAAAGTATAAATAAAATAGGTTAGCATGTAGCACTTTGTATAGATTTTTGACTGTGTGCTTAAAATAAGGTCTGTATTTTACACAAACTTTAGATATTTTCACCTTTTGTTCCCCACTTTTGAATTTTGAAAATGTATCTTAAGTTTTGGTAGCAAACAAAGGAGGTTAGTGATAGTCAGGCTGAAGTCATGCTGCTAGGGTGCAGCTTATTTATACCTCAAAATATGAGTTTTTACTTCTGCCAAATGTATCCACGCTTAAAAAAAACTATGAAAATGGATTGAATATGTGAAGATTATCTTGAAATCACTCAGCACCTATAACGAGGAGCCGCGCAAACCTTTGAAGAGAACCTTTATTTCCCCACAGAGCTTATTTTCTGCAGAAGTCCAAAACCCTGTAGAAACATCCCATTGGTTTCTAAAAATAATAAATTATTAAAATATACTAATCTTCTAAAATATTATATCATTCATGTTCATAATAACAGTGATTTTATTCCAAAACCCCGACACCACCTGTTTGTTTGAGAAGTTCTGTTATGGACCTCCGAGCTCAGTATTTTAACCATCTACATCTTGGTGTTTCTGAACCAGATGTGCTCGACTGTGAAATGGCAAGCTAACAGGGTAACGACTTGTCAATGATAAATTATTATCCTGCATAATCAATATGTAATTTACAATAAGGTCTTGATATTTTCTTCAGTATGATCTTAAACTAGCAGCTGAGCCCATAAATCCTCCAGGAAAGTGTTCTACTGAGACCACAAATAAAGGGAAGTGAGGGTTGTTGTTTTTTTTGTTTTTTTTGTTTTTTGATTTTGCAACCACGAGTCGCCCCCTGGTGGCTCATAAAAAGAATCCTCTTTTAAGCCACTTCTGTGATGGCTTCACTTTTTTGGATTGTAAGCTGCGTCTGTCCTTATGCTCTGACAGAAGCAGCTGCTAGTTGAATCAGATTAATTTGATTGCTTTCCTTTTCTGGCTAAAGATAAATTCACATTTTATCTAATATAATGCAAAGAATGTGATAAAGAAATCCCCTCATTTCATTTATATTTGCTATATAATGAATAACTTAATTCATTATTTATTCTTTTAAAATAACTTGTGTCGTCTGGTATATATTTGAACACTTTGGGACTCCATAGTGCTTAGCCATTATGTTAACAGCTTCACTCCACTCGGCCTGCCTTTCCACACACGCTTTATCTGCCACGCTGCTCTGGGTGGAGCACACATGATTGCGTGTCCCAGTCTCGGATCTGTAAAAAAACAAATTGTACGTAATCCTCACTTTAAGCTGGTGCTTGGCCTCACATCCACTCAGCAATAAAGTGCAATAAAAGCAGAAACATTATTTTATAGAAAGCCTCTCATCTCAGTACGTCCCTGTCATAGCAGAGATGTAACATTGCCTCAAGGAGAGGAAATGTGACTGGGATTGGAAACATGTTCGTGAGGGTTTCTGCTTGTGAATGTTTAATAGCATGCTTGACATTTGCTGTAGCCTTGCCTGCCTTTTTTTGTCCACCAGGCCGCTCCTCTCTCTTCCCTATTGATGACAATCTCCTTGATGATGGCCATGGCAACCAGGGTGTCCCAGGAGTCCTTGGCTCTCCCAACTGTTACCCTCACCAAAATGGGGAACGCATCGAGCGCTTCTCTCGTAAGGTGTTTGTGGGAGGTTTGCCTCCTGACATAGACGAAGGTGAGTAAAGAAATGATTTCATGATTGTGTTGTACTGCCAGTCCTTTAAAAAAAATATTTCTATGATTTATCTCCCTACTCACGTGTCACATGTCAAATTCCCTTAGATGAAATAACCTCAAGCTTCCGCCGCTTTGGTCACCTTGTGGTGGACTGGCCACACAAAGCAGAGAGTAAATCCTACTTTCCGCCTAAAGGTATTAGCAAAAGCATCAAGCTCACCTATTTATGGCTGGTTACCAGTATTTACATTGAGCCTGCACGGTATTATGATATGATGCAAATAAGTGAATGTCATTTGAATAGTGACAAACCAAGGTGAGCACCTTTGTTATACCCTCTCTTGTTCTTATATGCATGTACACTGAAGCTTTTTATACACGTTTCCTAGGCTATGCATTCCTGCTGTTCCAGGAAGAGAGCTCGGTGCAGGCTCTGATTGAAGCCTGTATGGAGGAGGATGGGAAGCTTTACCTGTGTGTCTCCAGCCCCACCATCAAGGACAAACCTGTGAGTTTTTCAAAAATTGCTTTTAAATCTTTAAACACTTAAATAATAATAATAATTTAAAGGATGGGTGTAGCTTTTGTGTCTGAATAGTGATGCCAACATGGAAGTACCTTAAAATGACTTCATTGTGTCTAACAGCCAGAGCGAGGGACTGATTTGATTGCAGGCACATGTGGTTAAAGCAGCAGAAAATATAGCAATATCCATCTTTTAAATATACTCTGTGGCACAGCAGTACCAGCTCGCTGTGAAAAGAAGCTACATGGGCACAATTTTCCTATAGGGGGGAAAGGTGATCTAATCTTGTTAGACTTTGACACCAGGTGCAAATTCGTCCTTGGAACCTGAGCGACAGCGATTTTGTGATGGATGGATCTCAGCCTCTTGATCCCCGCAAGACCATCTTTGTGGGCGGCGTCCCTCGTCCTCTGAGAGCAAGTAAATATAGCCAACTTGTTTCTCTACGACTAGTATTGCATCTCAATAGAGATGAATTCAAGCTATGCGTGCAATGATAACTTGGACTAAAAATAAGCTTCTGATAGCTTCTCTTCTGTTCTCAAATCCACATCTTGTATCTGTTTTTTCACATATTTAAATTCATCTTTTTGTCCTCTGTTCATTTCTTTACTAGTCGAGTTGGCCATGATTATGGATCGCCTCTATGGTGGAGTGTGCTACGCAGGAATTGATACAGATCCAGAGCTCAAATACCCAAAGGGGGCAGGACGAGTGGCTTTCTCAAACCAACAGAGCTACATCGCTGCCATCAGCGCGAGATTCGTCCAGCTGCAGCATGCTGACATTGATAAGAGGGTATGACCACCCTCCTTTCATTAATATTTCCCCCGTCTTCGACTTTTTAGTGTATATCAGGGTTTCAGAATTTTTTTTGTAATTAAATGTAACACTTTTTGAAACCTCAAGAAAAGCAGCACACTATCAAAGGAATGTGGTCATTTGGTTTATAGAAACCTCTGTGCTCAGTGTAGTGGTCAGTGAAGCACTTTGTTTCACTGTTCAGTGTTGCTGGTATTTTGCATCTGTCAATGGCAAACAGTTTTTTCTGCTACTGGCTCTTGTTTCTTCTCATTTATTGGATTGGATGATTAAAAACGAAAGAAATAAAACATGTTGGCAATTTAAAAATGTGCTAATTTAACAAACAGAGGCCCCTGTAGCATGTGGAAACACCAACCCATTCTACAATCAGCAATCATTCACTCAAATAAATGAAACCAATCGAACTTCAGTAGATTAAGGTGTTTGGCATTGGCAGAGAAGATTTAGCAAGTTTTTCATGGGCACAACCCACATTCTCAACGCTGCTGCCCCACCCTCAAATGTATGTTACTTAGAAATGTAGCACCGTTTAGGAGAAATAAACAGGTTTTCCCACTTGTTACAATGTAGACATAATCAGCCAAACTTCTCTAGCTTTAATGTTGCACATTTGTGGGTTGTGACATTGTATGCAAGAACATAAGATAACATATTAATTCCATAAAGGAACAAAAAATGGTAGGAATCTACAGTATGATACATATTTCACTAAATATTTTATTTATAAGCAGAATCTCAAAATTTTACTAACGATCACAAATAAAAGGCTTCGAGATATTTTATTACCGTAAATTAAACTTTTCAGACTTTAGGAACCAGTAGGATTCATGGTATATGACACAGTTGTCATGGTGATGTGTAATTTATGCCATTCGCACGTGCAAGTGTGTGTGTATTTGCATCTTTTTGTGTGTTATCAGCATCCCTACAGAGAAGAAGGGGCTTGTTGTTATGATAAGTAAACGCTTGTTAGGGCTGGTTAAATAAGGTTTTCTCTCTGCCTGTGCTTCGTTAAGCTTGTTTCCTTCGTTACAGCTGACATTATGTCTCGTTAATGTGCAGGTGGAGGTGAAGCCCTACGTCCTGGATGATCAGCTCTGTGATGAGTGCCAGGGTGCTCGTTGTGGAGGGAAATTTGCTCCTTTTTTCTGTGCTAACGTCACCTGTCTTCAGTACTACTGCGAGTTCTGCTGGGCTAACATCCACTCCCGTGCCGGACGGGAGTTTCACAAGCCTCTGGTTAAAGAAGGCGCCGACCGCCCTCGCCAGATTCACTTCCGCTGGAATTAGAGATTGCAACCCCCAATTTCATGGTAACACAGTTAGGGGAAAGGGAAATTAAACACTGGCTAACAGGAAAAAGAGCATCGCTCAGCCTCTCCTGCTTCCTAAGCTATCAGTATAATCAAGTACATAACACTATACAGTATATACTATATATCTATATATCTTTTGTAGCAGCCAAACACCACAAGCCTCAGTTTTTCACCAAAACCCCCCGCACATCTCAGGCTCTGACAACTCTACAACTCTTTTGTGGTACTTTCATCTTTTCTAAGAGGAGATTTAAAAAACAAAAAAAGAGATTGATTTTTGTAGCTTTTTTTATTATCATTATTTTTGTATGTGAGATTTAACGTAGATACGGGAATGTTTTTGCATGGGGGCAGCTTGTCTGTCTGTCTGCTGCTAGCCACCCCACGGTGCGTTCAGTGCACACTTGTTTCTGGGAAAACCTCGATTCTATAATGTTGACGCCTGCCCCGGGTCATTAACCAAAGGTAGAAAAAAATATAGGAAGCTTAAAATTGACACATTTTCTGCCACAAAGCAAACCGTTGTTTTGTTTTTTTTAACTTTGCCATGGGCTCTTTCTTCTTGTTAGAGAGTTTATTGAAATGTAAAAAAAAGAAGACACTAGGGTTATTTTTGCGCTCATACTGACCCGTAGAGTGATACCTCAAAATACAAAATCTGCTTTTCTGCAACTGTATTCAACATTTATACTGACCGAGCTATTTCAGAAGCTTTGCTGCTATATATACATATATATGAATAGATGTGTAGGTATTATATTTAATGCCATTTATAAACCTGAATCATGTAAAACGAAATGCAGTATGCACTCGAACACTTCTGGCCCCCATTGCCATAGAAAGATTTAAGAGTGCATATAATGACAGTAGGCTTAGCTACACAAATAGCATGCTGGATATATGTCAGGAAAAAACAAACCACTGAAATAATAAATGCAGACAAGACGTAACAATTCTATAATGAGTAGCATGATCATCAAGTACAAATGCCTAAGAGGGAAAAAAAAATCAGACTAAGATAAATGAGTTAAAAAAACATATTTAAACTTGCATGCTTTGATGTTTCTCTGTTGTTTGATCTGTTTACATACTAACAATACAAAAAGTGATATTGGTTCTACTGTAGACTTAGTGGATGCCATCACGTTGTCACGTGGTGGCTTGTATAGCAAAAAAAAAACAACAAAAAAATGCCATTGAGAAGCAGAGTGGTGTTCAGTGGTTTGTGTTTGTGTGTCGTCCATGTGCTGTGTGACTGTTGTTAGTGTAGACTGAGGCTCTAGTTTAGCTATCAACAGATTTCGTAGAGAAGAATGACTCCACCTTCACTCTTCCTATCCATATCTTTGTGTGGTTCCAAAGGCTAATCTGGTGTAGCTTCACCGGCAGACCAGACGCAAATGAAAGACTTTGTCAGTTTGGCGTGCTCCGTGTTATTGAGCACTGTTCAAACACACTAAACTGCTTATTTTGTAATGTAACAGTCAGGCTTCCATGCTGTGTGGCTGCAGCTCCATAAATCCAAGGAAACACTGGCGCAGTTACCAGAAGATGAAGCATCTCCACATCTCCTCACCACACTTGTCCACGATGAAGACAGTGACGCGTGGTCTTCGCTAAAGATGATCTTTTTCTTTTTATTGTTTGTTTAATTTCCTCCTCGACCCTTGAAAAACTCTTTAGGGACAATCTTTTTTGTGAGGACGGTCGCCCAGCCGTCTGTTTGGTACTGTACAAGTGTGTCGCTCTCGTGTTGTCGTGGTTTTAGTGTCTCATGCCCCTGTGTGTGTGCTCCTCGGTATCAGTGTTCAGGCGTCAACTGTGTACTGTTACAAAACCTTAATGGAACTGAGACTAGTTGAGTTGTGTAATTGAAATTGTTTGTGTGAACAATTTACTCATCACTGGCCCTTCAATATGTTGTTTTCTTTTTTTTTAATATATAATATACATTATGCACTACTTTTCTGTATCCCTGCTCGTTTTCCGTCTCCTTCACCCCTTGTGTTTAGAAGCGAATTATGAAAGTTTTCACCTATTTATAGGTAGAATTTATCATATTTTTTCCCCATAATGACTTATTTAAAGTGTAGCGTGGAGCAGTGGTCTTAAGTTAGCTATGTTTTGTGTGAGTAGAGCAAAAAGCAAATGTTTTCTAATATATTCTAAAATGGTCCGGGTGTTACGAGGAGCGGGAGTCGGAAAGGCGTCGCGGCCTGCAACCTGATGGGAGGTGAAAGCTAAAGACCGGGCTCCCGCTCTGGCCCCTCTTCCTTTTCGTGGCTTTGGTTCTCATGGCGTCTGATAATGTTTGAATATCGTCACCTGTAACACTTGACTCGTGCTGTTTTTGTGAGCTTCTATTTTCTATGTTAAACACTGTTACTTGGTTCTGTATGTGTCCTTGCTTTTGTAAAAATCATATTTATTTCACTATTTTTGTAGACGAAAAAATGAGTTGATTTTGATTGTATTTTTCTATTTAAATAGGACTGATATTTCGATTTATTTACCCCTAATTATGTCCAAAAGTTTTGGTTGACAAAGAATCACATCATTAGTAACATCAAAGTTTTTGATATACAGCTGATTCTTATTTTGATACACATGACACGTTTGATTTAATGGAAGGAAACATGAAGGTTTTATTATATTCTGGGAAGACACTTGAGATTCTCCCCTGTTGCATCGAGGCCCCAGCTGCCTGTCCTCGTAGATGCTCTGAAACTTGAATATAACACATTTTGAAAGGCTGACTAACCTCGAATCTGTGTTGTGATGTGCAATACTGTTTCTAATGTTTGTATAAAAGTAAGAACTACAGTGTAAACCTTTTTAATGCAGATTTATTTTTTTCATTGCATATTTTGCAAATTTCTGATCCACAGTGTCATTTTTTACTGTCAGAAAAAGATACCCCGTTTTTTCATTGCAAGTATTTTTAAATCCAGATATCTTTGTACTGATGTAAATGATTGTAGTTATTTTGGATAGTGTTTTGCTAACAAAAGGAGAGACTTTTTCATGCATATTTCTATTTCTTTTCATCTTGTTTTTTCCCACATTTTCTTTTATTTGATAGTAGCAGGTTCTTGGAATAATTTTTCATATTTAAATGTCATTGGTATTATTTTGTATTTTTATGTGAAAAACACTATATATAATTTAAAGATGCTAATTGCTAAAATATTATTTTGAGTTTAATTATTTTTAAAGCTAAATATTTGTAATTTTATTGTTAAAGTGACTAATTTCTAAATCAGAGTTTGTGTGTATAGCTTCACAAAAGTCGTTTATGAGATGTTTGGATTGTAATTATTACTGAATGGTTCTTTGATATGCAAAATGAATATCATGTTTATTTTTATTTTGGTTTTTGTATTTAAATGGGGTGTTGATTACAATCTCTTTTTCTTTCTTTCACTTCCTGAATAAAGACCCATTCTGTTTGGACATGAGTTTGCTGGATATCTGGCTCTTGCAGACACTTTTTATACTTTAACTCGTTCAAATACATAATGACATGTAGTATCCAGTGTGTTATTGCAAGTGAAAAGACTATAGTTAGAGATTAAAGGTTAAAAAGCAATCATATCCAATAACTATTGGCTATTTTAGCTTGTCGTGCTAGCAGATTAGCATTTGCTAATTAGCGAAAACACTGACTATACTGAAGTTGGAATTTATCACCAAAGTGTCGCCTCTTTTTGTTAACTTCAGGTTGAAAGTCGTATTTTTAGCATTTTAGTGTTTTGGAGGGGGTTTTTGGGGGGGGGGGGAGTTGGCTGAGAGGGTGGAATGCTAAGTCATTATTGAATGTTTAGCTTTGCTAGCATGGTATATCTATTGACAATGAGGCCTGCTAATTCATATTAATAAATATTTCACTCACTAAATCT
The DNA here is from genome assembly GCF_018398535.1 of Haplochromis burtoni. Lineage (NCBI taxonomy): Eukaryota > Metazoa > Chordata > Actinopteri > Cichliformes > Cichlidae > Haplochromis > Haplochromis burtoni. The sequence goes on from NW_024582422.1 coordinate 1,612,475, forward strand.
GGAGCAAAGACATCTTAGAAAGGGTCTAAGTACAGTTACAGACAAAGCAAATGAACAGTTATATCTTCTGTTCATCAAAGGAGATGAAGAAGGTACAACACATAGTATGGAATATCACACCCCTGCATGTTCTGGCTGAACATATTCATGCCTTTAAGGCAGATGACTTGCAATAACGTATGTGGCCCTGCCTACACATATACCCCCGTCATCAGTCATTCCTCAGTTTGATAGCTGCTCATCACCGTGCCAAACTCCTTCAGGGAACCAAAATTATAGGCACAACTGTTGGTCTCCTTTCAATCGATTAACATGGTGCAACACATATAGCATGGGACATATATACATGGAATCAGACCAGCACCACATGGTAGAACCAGCAGAAAGGACAGAATAAACCACTGAATGGGCTGTAACATCCCAACAATAAAACCAAACAAGTGTGTGGTGATGATAAGCTAGCTGCAGTACAAATAGCACACTCACAGGGAACCCTTTAAAAAGCGCCCATGAAGTTGCCATTCCACTGGTGGAATGTGTTCCTACTCCCTGAGGCAAAGAGAGACATTTGGTGTCCTACACTAGGGAGATAGCTTCCATTAACAAGTGGGAGAGCCTTTGTTTAGACAGAGCTCTACTTCTAGCTGGATAGCAAAACAGAGAGCGACTGGTCACATAAGCACACATCCTGAGCGCAGTCAATATAGGTATGTAGCACAAACACACCAGACCCAGAGAATGCCACCTCAGAAGCTCAAATTACATAAAGGTACAAGCTGCAGAAATAACCTTTTGGTAAATATGTGCCATTTGGGTGCAATACAACCCTGAGACCCTTAGAAGAGAACTGTATGCATAAGGGATGTACAAATAAGTCATGAAGGTGATTTGGTACCATATAGATAAAAATTTAATATAAGGTCACCCACTTCCTTTACACAAGCCAAAGCAAGAAGCAATGCAGTCTTGTATAAAATAAACCTCATATCCACAGATCTAGTGGGTTCAAAATGGCCCACAAAGGGCCTCCAGCACCAATATAAGGCAGTAAGTGTTGACCCTGAAGAAAAGAAGATCCCATACCTGGAATCACCCCACAGGGTGCACCCTCCATTCCTTCACCAGGGAACAAGGGTGGCTCTTAGTGACAGAAAATGAGTGAGACAGCTTTAACAAGGGAAGGGAGCATGTGCACATGTCATCACAGGTCATATGCCTCAAAGGTGTAAATACAGGTGCCAGGACACATGGGGACGTGATATCCCATATTATACGTGTTGTACCGAGTGAATCGACTGAAAGGGAACATAGTTAGATAAGTGCTTCTAAATATTTCACAAAACATCATCACAGAACTATTGAAACCCTGCAATCCTACCAGAGCACTGAGGTCTACAAACCAGCTGCTCTCAGACATTCTTTACAACACTTTTTAAAACCTACATAATAACAGTAATGAGGGCAAAAGATTTTCTTAGAAACATTTGAAAGATTTCTTATTGAGTCAGTTCTTGATTTTCTGGCTTGATAGTCTTATTTTTGCATTTTATTTTTGATCTTATATTGTTATTTGTATGATGTATGTATTTATCAGGATTACCACCTGTAAAGCAAATTGCCTTCAACACTGCAATGTGACAAAGAAATAATCCCAGAGGTCCGTCAACACAATCACATGTCGTGCTTGGTGCCATCTAGGGGTAAATGTCAGAAATACAATTAAAACCGAGGTCAACTAGACACAAATGAGTTCTGTCATTTATTAATCTAGAAGATTCCAGTTTCTGACTTTTACACTGGGAGTCTCACTCTAAAAGAGTCTTCATCAATGACATAATGGAGTTTTTTCTGTATGCACATACTGGGCTTGCCTGGCTAATGGCTGTTTGCCTTAGGACATTTATGAGGCAGAAAGAAGGGAGTGGATAAAGGGGAAAGAGGGAGGGATGGAGAGAGAGTTGCACTGAAAGGAGTCCTGGCTGCTGCTTGTGCTGCTGTACCGCACAAGCAGCTGATCTCTGCACATAGATGTCTGACAGTAACATGTTCAACGGGGACTCGAATCTTGTGAAAGATGAGAATCTGAGCGGATAGGAGGACGGAGACACTCAAGAGTGAGAAGTTTGACCTGGTTTGGGGATGAACAGCTGCCAAGTGTTGGGTAAGAACATGGATTAAATGTCTCTGTCTACTGGTTTATTATCACAAGACGTTGTTCGTTCAGAATATTTATAAAAGTGATGAAAACTTTCTGCTCAAAACTGAGTACTTCTACCCACACGTGTTTTCTAAGCTTGTATAGTCAGATTGCATTGCAGTGCAATAATGCAATGAAAAGAAGTTACATGTCTAAAATGTCTGGTGTTTGTTTCACATGCATCTATTTCTGACATCAGAAACACTTTAGTAGCTGTCGGTCAAAGTGGATGAAAACCTTTATTTTCAGTAAAGGATTTTTTTTTTTTTTTTGGGTGCAAAGTCTGCCTCGCTCTACATGTTTACAAGAAGATCAAATGAATGAAAAGAGCTTTTTTAGATCTTCATAGTAAATAAACATCTCTTAGGGAGCGCTATGCAGCAGGAGCTTTTAAATAACGCATATTACTAATGCGGCTTAGAAGGACTGCGTTTATCTGTGTTTGGATGTGTTTGCATGCACAACACAGCTGTGTGTGTAAACAGTTGTCCACTTCTTTAAAGACAGCGTTTTTACTAATGCTGACATCATTGCTGCAGACTGGAGATGGCGGGCGGGGTTTCTCTCTCCCAGGACCTCACATTGGCTCTGTGGCCAGTTCATTACCCTCAAAATCAAAAACATACTACTCTTACAAGAAGGAGGAGAGCAGCCTGCGTGTATGTGTGGTGTCTCCTTCCTGTTTAGCTCATCATGTAGTATGCACCTAATTTGTCTAATGTGCTTGCATGGTGCACTGACAGACAAACCAAATGTGTAAAGGCAAAGAAAAACATGCCGTAATAAATTTTTTGAAAAGGCAGACAAGGGGATTATCCTTCTTTGTAGACCTGACACATATGTTCCAACGCCCCCGCTGACCAGAGACAAGCAGCAGATGCAAAACTCACATTCTCACGCCCACATGGGCAAATCTGTGTGTGTGTGTGTGTGTAATAATCAAATCTGTGAATCCAAAAGATTTTCACACAGCGGAAGACATTTTCGGTATGTTTCCATATGATTTCTTTGCTGTGGAATGTTTGATGTTGAACATCAGGATGCAGAATCACCATTAAGTGTTTTTGCTTTTAATGCCTGCTTTAGGTTCTGTTACAGAAATAGAGGTGTGATCATGTCTCCTTCTTTTCTCTCTTACATGAATGTATAACGCCATTGCTTCATGATCGCGTTCCCCTGACAGAAATTGTTCTGGGTGTTATGTCATGGCTCGGGAATGTTTTGGCACAAAAAGAGACAAGACTTGGAGCAGACACAAAGATTTCGCTTGAAGTCTATTACATGCAAATCTGTGGCAGGATGAGAACATCGGCGTGTGAAAAGGAATCAGAAGCAATTGCTTCTCATTACAAAAATCACATCTGGCCTCATGCTGCATTTGATCACAAGTTTGATTCACTGATATGCAGTTTCTCTGTCTGACACCCTGACAAGAACGTTTTGAGTGTTTAATGGCACTGATCAATATAATAGGACCGCTAAGTGTCTGGACTCACTGATTCATTATTGTTCGTTATCTGCCTCCTTTGCCCAAACATCTGCAAACACAAAACTAACTTGAGAGTTGCTCGGAACTTTGTGAGTTAACGTGGAGACACAAACATCTATATTAATGTTCTCTTTTGGCTGTATATACAGGTTTGAAGATGTGGACCTTGATGGGATTTGTCTGTCTGTGGCCCTGTGTCTCGGGAGAGTTGTTTGACACCAAGCTCAAAGCCCCACGACTGATCTGCAGTGTTCCTGGGTCACCCGGACTGCCTGGCAAACCAGGTCCCAGCGGGCCCCCGGGAGCAGATGGGAATGTGGGTATCCCAGGAAGAGATGGCAGAGATGGCAGGAAAGGTGAAAAAGGAGAAAAGGGTGACACAGGTATAATATGAAACAGATACAGTATTACTTTATGTCTGCTGATAAAGAAATACTGCCAGTGTGTGCGTGAAGTAAAAAGCTGGCGCATAGAAAAGATAAAATGATGTGTGTGAAAGTTATTAAATGATCTCTCCTACAGGACTGGAGGCTTAACAATAAAGGGGAAGTCAATGTAAACACACATCAGGTCTCCAACTCCCTCAATCTGATCATTACAGACAGCACTGTGTGTGAAATGCCAACATTTATTGTAATAAAAAACAAGAAAAAGGTGCACCTTTGCCATAAAGTGTATCAAGTACAGTTACTGCCACAGGTTCTGAGGACCATTTTAGGGAGCCAGCTTATGATTGAGAAAGAAAAATGCACACATGCAATACATTTAATTAGTGCTTGTAATGTGTCTGTCCTTAGAATGGTGGTTTATGTCGCTCAGACTCATTTTCGAATTAGCTTTATAGTTTTTAAACTAGCTTGAGATGGCAAATCCTGGGTGTAAACAGTTTGATTATTTTAAAGCAGATGCTGCATGTGTTGCAAAAATCTTCCATAATGTTATTACAAAATATTTGGAAGGGCTGTACCTGTTAGCCTCATCCAACAGAAATAGTATCCTAATATCAGCCTGTGAAGTCTGAAATGCCATAAATCTGTCAGGGATAAATAAACGTCATTCACCTGTGTTTTCCATTATGCCTGGAAACAGGAATTCACTTTCAACTGAACATGGAGCCACAAAGTTGACAATGACTACCCATCCTTAAAGGCCAAAGGTAAATCTGTGCTAGATGAAGAGGATAGAAGTAGCTTTGAGTGGATGAGAAAGACAGATTTGTAAAAGGATTTTCTTTAGTGAAAAGTTCTGGTGTTTGTTCTCCTTACTGTGCTGTTTCAGACATCCTTCTTTTAGTTTTGCCTCCATTACAGTGAATTTTAAATTAAACAGTCACTACATGATCAAAGACACAGAACTATTGAAACCCTGCAATCCTGCAATCTTTAGCTGTAATTCAAGAGGCAAAGTGATTATTTTGCATTGACTATTCATTTTTAAACACACTTCTCATTGTCAGAGGCTCAAAAGTAATTGCACAAACTAACATAATTTTAAAAAATTCAAATGTAAGGATTGTTTTTAATACTTATAAAGTCATGCCTTAAGTCTAGAACTCACGTCCTCGCACACATCAGATAGCATAGCATAGCATAGCATCTTTATTTATAACGCACTTTACATCCAACAATGTTGATCAAAGTGCTACAAATATAAAACAGAGAGGAAACAGTTTAAATTACATATAAAATATCTTAAAATTAAAAATAATATAATTAATAAGAAACATATTAAGAGACATCAACAAGTCCTGCTGTGCTAAAAGCCAAGGTAAATAAATGTGTTTTAAGAGGTGATTTAAAAACAGATCAAGTAAAACTTGGCGATCATAGACCAGCAGGGAGTCGACATCATAACAAAATAAAAACATTAAAACAGAAACGTGGAGGAACAGACGGCGAGCCATACACATCGGCGCCATCTTACCCAAGAGCACAAACCCTGCACAAGTTTACACAAAAAAGCTGTAAGGTACAAATGCAACACTTTGAATCATCTTCAGATATCATCTCTCCTTCATTTATCATGAACAAGTCTTCACTTCAACCACATATTGATTGTTTGACTGTGATGAAATTCAGAGGCATAACTGCTGCACTAACCATATTACCCTGGGCATTCTTTGTTATTATTCCTGCCAAGAAGGTTATGTGATTGGATCGGGTTTTTTTCTTTCCCTCTATTTGGATTACAAAATTATGGATGGATTTGCACAAAACTTTTACCAGTGATGTGGTTTGGCTACACCACTCGTAACTGATTAATACGTAGATCTGCATCCAGGAATTTGGAGCAAAGGACTTGCTGGTACTAGATCTGAATTTATTCACAAACACACAACAATTTGAAGTACGAAAAACTGTGTAACACGGTCTTGGTGTTCTCAACAAAATATCACAAACTAATCCTGATGTATCCTGGTTCATGCACGGTGTTGAGTAAATTCCTTGGTAGCAGTATGCAGCCTTGGTAGTCATATGCAATCTCCAGCTGCTTCTGTTAGAAAGCATCCTTGTGGGTTTAGGTGTGTGAATGTGTAGATATATTGCAGTAAACTTTAGGTTTTGCATCACAGTAATGCTAACAAATTTGCTTATACTCTATAAGCTGGGTATATCTGAACTTTCCCATGGTTTTCTACAGGCAGATTAGCTTAAACTTCTTCAGATTGTTCAGAAAGTACAGTTTTAGCATAGGAAAATCTTCCATAATGTTATTACAAAATATTTGGAAGGGCTGTACCTGTTAGCCTCATCCAACAGAAATATTATCCTAATATCAGCCTGTGAAGTCTGAAATGCCATAAATCTGTCAGGGATAAATAAACGTCATTCACCTGTGTTTTCCATTATGCCTGGAAACAGGAATTCACTTTCAACTGAACATGGAGCCACTTATTAAGAAAAGCCCTGCAGAAAAAAAACAATCACAATCACAATGTTGCCTGTCTCCAGGGTATTTACTGCGACAGTGGTGCTGACTGAATGCACCGACGGGTTAATCAAGCCAGTTTGAATGTCAAGTGGCTTTGTTCAAAGGTTGACTTAATCCCTGACAATGACTGGGGAGCTGTGTTTCTGGTTTAACAGTAGTAAAACTGAATCCTTCAATTAGAGACTGATGTTGCAAGCATTGTGTTTTGCTTTCAGGAGTGAAGGGCAGGGTAGGCCCGACAGGTAAACTTGGAGAACGAGGTGACCGCGGCCCTCCAGGCAAACGAGGCCCTACGGGAGAGAACGGAGATGGTGGCTTGCTTGGACCTCCAGGACCCGACGGGGAGAAAGGGGAAAAGGGCAAACGAGGACCGCGGGGCACTGCGGGAACCTGCAAATGTGGCAGCCTCATGCCTAAATCTGCTTTCTCTGCGGGAATCACCAGCAGCTACCCTGCAGAGAAAACCCCCATTAAGTTCAACAAGATCCTCTTCGATGAAGGCGGACACTACAACCCACAGACGGGCAAGTTCATCTGTGCATACCCAGGCATTTATTATTTCTCCTATGACATTACACTGGCCAACAAACACCTGGCTATCGGTCTGGTGCAGAATGGTCAGTATCGCATCAAAACTTTTGATGCCAATACAGGAAACCATGACGTGGCATCTGGGTCCACCGTCATGTACCTGAATCCAGAAGACGAGGTGTGGATGGAAATCTTCTACCATGACCAGAACGGTTTATTTGCAGATGCTGGCTGGGCTGACAGCCTCTTCTCTGGCTTCCTTATCTATGCAGACAGCAACTACTTTGACACACTAGCAGATGACTACGCATAGAGCCTGAAAAACTCAAGAGAGAAAACTACAAGCTCCTATTCACTGTCACACACACACACATATAAAGACTATATTTTTATACCAATATTTGTATTGCTAGTTATATTATTAGAATGGAGACTTATCTATTGTTTTAAAAGTATATTATTTGATAAAGTCTTTATATGTTCATGATTTAATTGGAATCAAATAAACATTGTTGAAATGTAATAATGGTTTACATGTTTCCATTTGCAAAAAGAAGTAAAACTGAAACATGTGTGAGACAAAGTTATTGGACAATAGAAAGCTGAAAAGTGAAAACAGGCCAGCCATGTGTTTGTTATTGGTGATATTTCCAAAAACAACAGCTGCAGAGAAGAACTTCCTCCTTTGCTTTATTTAGTGCAAGAAATATTAACACAAAAAAAACATAATATGAAACGTAGAGACCATTCTGACGTGGTGGAAATGATGGTGCAATCCTGGCTACCTCAGATAGCAACGAAAACCAACTAAAACTATATCCTGGCCCCTAAAGCCAAACAAAAAAAAAGAAGAAACAATCATGTGAACAAATAAATAAGATACTGAAATAAAAAAAATCAAAGATAAAGTTGTGTACCAGAGTTTGTATTGGTTTTTGGGTTTTTTTGTTTTTTTACTTAAGCTAGCTGAAAATATGAACAAAGCGTAAGATCAGCGAGATGGTCGTCAACTTCAGAAGAAAAAGGGCAGCAACTGCCCGATGGCTATCCTGGGATGGGATGTTGGAGGAGTGACAAATACCTGGGCGTCCACAGCAACAGCAGGCCAAACTGAAAGACCAAAACAGAGGCTGCATACAAGACAGGGATGAGCAGGCTTTATTTCCTCAGCAAGCCGAGATCCCTTAGCATGTATAGCAAAATCTTAGAGCTTTAAGCCAATTGGTTGTGTCTGTGTGTGAAGTTTAGACAGCTTATGTGGAGGAGGAACTGTTATGCAAATTTCCTGCTGAATAATACTTTTGCTTGAATTATACTCCCTCTCCCTCTGTTTAAGAAAACTTTGTTCTGAATGGCTGTTCCTTGTAAACTGAGGAAGTCTAAACTTTTGGCTCACAGGAACTGCTTGTACACTGACCTTATTATTTGAAACTTTGACCATGTTTAATAGGAACATCTGGCTTTGTAACAGTATATATTTTGTCATGTGAAGATGTTGTCACAGGACTCTTCTGAAAAGCATACTCTATGATTCAGCAGCTATTGGATCATTCTTTAGCAGCAACAACTTGAAGCAATTATTTTCTCTGTTTTTATCAGTTTCTCATATTGGAGGAATTCTTCCCCACATTTCTTTACAATGTGACTTCAGTTGATTGAGGTTTGTACATGCACAGCTCTCCTAGGGTCATGCAACAGCATTTCAGTGGGGTTGATGCCTGGACTTTGACTGGGCCACTGGGCTAGCTTTAGCTCTTGATGGTATTACATTTGACTCTATAGTACAGAAGAATTCATGGTCCACTTGGTGACTACAGTGATCAGACAAGCCAAAGGGGTATGAGGTGTAGTGTTGATTTTTTTGCCAAACATAGTTCTGTGTATTTTGACCAAACATCTTCACTTTGGGCTCATCTGTCCAACTAAAATTGTACCAAAAGTCTTGCCAACATGCAAACGTAAACCATGCTGCCAACTTTTTTTTAGAGAGTAGAGGTTTCTCCTGGCTTTCCCCTTCCACATAAAATCCATACTTGTTCTGTCATGGTCCTGAGTCTTCAACCCAGTTTTTGTGTTTGTTGTGTTCTATGTTTATGTCTTTTGAGATCAGTGTTCCCTAATCTCTCAAACCAGCTGGATGGAGTGGGGGTTTTTTCCCATTTCTCTGAGAATTTCAAGGTCTGACCTTATGGTGAATTTGCTGGGATGTCCAGTCCCGAGTAGACCTGAGAAGCGTTGTGTTAACACACACCTGAATGCTCCAGACCAGCAAACTGCTAAAACATCTGCTTTAATAGAGGTGCTCAAACTTGCTGGTGATCAGTTAATCAATAAATCAACAACTGTACTTAGTTTTTCATAGTAGAAATGCATAGACTCCTGTTCAGATGGCTGTAAGCTTTCTTTCTTTATTAGGAAGGGTAAGAAAATAAGCATCACAGGTCCACTTTAGCAGAAATTAAATTTACTGATATACAAATTCCCTAGTATTGTAATGACAATCATTATCGACCAGAAACCAAAAAATGTTAAAAACCCAACAACACAATAAATAATAGTAAGAAAATCCCAACACAAAAATAAAGCAATTGAAAAAATAGACAATAACAAACTTAGTACAGTTTTGTTTTTCACACTAGATAAGATAGTGTTATATTGTGATATTATTTGTTCATACATTTGACATTTTTATGGCAAAATGTTTAGAAAAAACCCACTTAATTTCATTTTCTTTTACCTCTTTTTTAATTAGTTTCGCTGTACCCGGCATCCTAAATGTGCACGGTGCAAAACAAAAAAACCGGATCTGTACCTTCTCGGACTCCGTACTACGCGAGTTCACGCGTCACTAAGCTGTTTGATTGACAGTCAACTAGACGAATGAAATCCAAAACTGCTTATAAGTTTAGGTTGCATCGGTCGTCTTCCAAGGTAGGTTGAGAAGTAGTTTATACCGTTACTAGGCAGCGATAACGGAATTTGTTTGCTTAATGTTAAATATCTAATAATTGCGGGAAAGGTGCTTATGGATATCTAGCTGCAGTAAAGTAGTGGTTTTTATTTCAAACCGTTTACTATTGTTGAGAAAAAGCATCGCAAATCTGGCTTCCAAAAGGTAACGCTTCTCTCTTTGCTCTCAACCATAAATAATACGCCTGTGAGATGCTAAGCTAAGCTAATTTGTTTCTGTTTTAAAACAATTTCATTTCTGTTTCTGTTGCAGTGACATACGAGAAAAACTGCATAAGAAACGACGGGCTTTCCAAGAAACTCTAGTTAAGAAGAAAAATGAGGACGACGTCCAGGTAAAGTCACAGGCTTTGAAAACTTGGTTATATTTTTATTTATTTATTTTTACTGTGAAGTGACAGCTACCATGTCAAGTTCCGCCAGCATTAAATGAGCGAGCGTCATTCTTTCCTGACAAGACACAACATGACCGGAGGAGCCAGGCTCATTTTGAACACACTCAACATCAGAAATGCACACAGGAGCACAGATAAGGGAGCTTGTAACGCTTTAGTAAATCTAACTGTACTCGATAGGCTCTGGTTCCTTCTATCAAACTGAGTGAAGAGGACCCACGAACTACAATGGAGGTTGGTGCCCTTAACTAGGTTTTAGCTGCTCATTCCTGCTGGCTGCTGAACACCAACTTCTTACCTTCTTCAGCCTTTCTTCCGGCTTTAGTGCGCTAAATACCAGCTTGGATGCAAGTTTTCATTTTTCTGCTATCCATGTAAAGTGTATCTTTGTGTATGCCAGGCGCCTGAAGACGGTGAAGAAGATGAAAGAGAGGCTTTGAAACGCCATTTAAGAGCTGAGAGACAGAAGAGAAAGAAAAGGGTAAATCTTTTGGTATCCACCTCATTTCTGTGATTCCACTAATGGCACGGTTAAAAATTCTAACAGTTTTGATTGCTTCTGGCTTTTATTAGCTGCTTGAACAGTCTTCCATCCAGAAGTCCCGTGATGCTGATGATGTCAAGGATGTCACTTCCATCCAGCAGTACAGTGCAGATGAGGGACCATCTGAGAAAGCGGACGATTCAGTGGTTTTATCAAAATCTCGCACTGGTTCTCAGAAAGGTCTGTGTTTATGTCTTAATCAAATGTACCTCTACTCCTTCATCATACAAGTAATGAGTGATCTGGTAACAACACAAAACAGTACTCAACTGTTTGTTTTTTTCCCCAGGCTATAAGACCATAATAATGATCATCTTTATATGTAGTAGACGTTTCATACAAATATAGAAAACTTGTATTTTTTTATTTAATACAAAAATAAAACCTACAAGTCATAAAATCATAAAATTAAAGTGTCATGTAGAGAACAGAAGAATTTAGGGGAAGTTACAAAAATTCTTAAAGGGATTAGAAGGCAAAATCACTGTAAAACATACTTTGAGTCATTGTAAAAAGCCTAAATTGGTGTGATGTGATACCTTGATTTAGGTTTGGTTAAAAACTTTGCAGCTTAGCTTTGCATAGTCTAGAGGCAATTAAAAAGTGCTATTAGAGATCAGTTCAGTTCACTTTATTTATATAGTATTGATTCACAGCAACAACCACTTCAAGATACTTTATTTTGCAAGGTAAAGACACTACATTGTTTGAGAGAGCCCAAACATTTTTAACTGTGAGTGAGAACTCAGTGACGTTGGTAGAGAAGAACACCTTTTTAATAGGAAGAAACCTTTGGACGAAGCCACCATCTGTCACTTGGGAGGTGCAGTGAAAGAGGAGGGGAAAAAAAGGGAGAGTAGAGAGACCTCAAACAACTAACAGTACAAACTCTGAGTGAGAGAAAAGCTGATAATATGCAATCATATCATACAAATGCTTAGTTAATAATAGAAGGAAGTGAGGGCATGTATAAAGAGAATGAAAGCTAGTTGGCCCAGGTCACATAACTGTGGAGGTATGGCGATGTCTTGGAGAAAGAGTGGTTGTCTTTTTAGCCAGACAATTTTAGGGATAAATGAAGAAGAGGTGTACTGTTACCAGTTTTCAAGAACAAGGGTGATGTACAGAACTGTAGTAGGTACAAAGGGTATAGTTGATAAGCCTTACCATGGAACTATGGGAAAGAAATGTTGAAGCTAGGTTAAGAAGGAAGGTGGTGATCAGTGAGCATCAGTATAGCTTCATACACGGAAAAAGCACTACAGATTCTATGTTTGCTTTGATAATGTAGATATGTATAGAGAAGCTCAAAAGTTGCTGCTTGTGGATCTAGAGAAAGCATATGATAGGATGGTAGTGAATCTTTCTACGGTATATGGGTTGGAGACTGCCACATGGCCTAGGATTCTTAAAAAGCAAAACTCTTTTACCTGGGTAAAGAACTGAAAATTATGTATGATTTAAATCTGGAAACTCTTAATCAGACACCAGGTATCCAAATCTAAGCAGCATTTAATATCAAAATTTGACAGAAGGTAGTTGATGTTGTGTAAGTGAGCCTTAAACAAGTGCTTTGTGCTCTAGGTCTCACCTCAAGAACTCAGCACACTCACCATTTAGATGACTTTGTGAAACGACGCTTGGAAGAGAAACTAAAAGCAGCCAGGGTAAATGGAGTTTCTTTTTCTCACACACAGCACACGATCTGAGTGAAATTGTTGCTCTATAATCTGTGGCTTGTATTTCAGTCTAAAGGTGAGAGCCTTCAGGATAAGGAGGCCTCTCTCGAGTTTCCCAGTCGTCTCCATAGCCTCAGAGACAGAGACACCGTAACAAGGTTTGACAGAGAGGTGAGCCTCTATCTCACCTTAACTGGGCTCATGTATTGCTTTCCATTGGTGGAAGTTAATTCCTGGTGTTTCACAGGCTGATGCAGACAGAGCTGGAAGACGGGACTCCCCTCCACCCCTCAGCACCAGGGTCAGGTTCAGAGAAGCAGCAAGACAAGTAAGGCATGGATTGAGATTGAAATCCTGTATACAAAAAGCAGTTGTATAATGAAATTTAATGTATTCATTTTATTCTTTGCAAATACAGGTAGGAAAAGGCCTGCCGACAGCTGAAGAAGCATTCAATTTCTTCACGTTGAACTTTGACCCCGATCCACCAGATGTGATTGAGACGAGCAGCAGGAGAAGACAAAAACAGAGGAAAACAACAGATGAAGACGAAGAGCATGAAGATGTTGATGAAGATATTCAAGAAGAAAATGAAACCCAGGTAACAGGGCAACCAATATTTTGTTTTTTTTGTTTTGTTTTTTGTCAAAATTATTTCTTACCTTTTTTCATTTGCATAAGATGGACTAACTGCCTCATCTTCATCCTTCTCTCAGAGTGAAGAAGCTCCTCTTGTACAAACCCAAGAAGATTTATTTGTCATTGACCAGTCACCCCAGGACTTCTTGGAAATAAGGAAAGCCGAGTATGTCGGGTACCAAAAACTTCTTCAGCTACAAAGCGAACTCCTGTTTACACCCAGCTTTCGAACAGGTATATAATATCATGTCTTAAATATTTTAATTCACATCTGCACCTCCCTCATATGGGAAAAAATTATATTATGCTTAATTTTCATAGTTCCAACCTCCATCAAACTGCCTGAAAACATGAAACCTCGATACCTGGAGGATGAGGGTCTCTATGTAGGGGAAAGGCCTCCCGTATCCCTGACCAATGAGAATATTCTGGAGAATCGGATTTTGAAAATGGAGGAGGTAACATCAGCTAAAAAGCCAAAATTTCCTGAGTAATTTTTAAGGTATTTTCAATTTAAAAAAATAGTTTTTTTTAATGTCATTGAGTGAAAGACGTTTTTGATCCCCACGTAACACATGACTTAGTAGAAACCCTGGTTAGCAAGCACAACAGTAAGATGTTTGTTATAGTTGGTCACCAGGTTTTCACGCATCTCAGGGAAGATATTGACCCACTGGTCTGACCTAAGTGTACTGCTCTTATATTAAAGTTTGTGTATAGCAGTGTAACAGTCTGTGTTGTTCATGTTTTTGGAATATAGTTTAAGGAGACACATCACTTTTTCTTGTATTTTGATTAGAGTGAAGACCTTCTGGGTTTTTGGTTGACATTCTACCTCTCTCCATTAAAATAAAACTACCATAAGAGACTTTTCATTACTTTGTTTTATTATATTATTATCTGTGTATTCATATCCCTACTGTGTTGTTTTTATTTGCTAAGGGGAAGAAGTGGTTTGGAGATGATGGCAGGATCATCGCTCTGCCTAACCCCATCAAGGAATCATCCACAAGACCCCCCCTTTTCCACATGGAGGAGGCCCTAGACCCTGCGCTACAGACTGTGTATAGGAAGGTCTGACACACACACACACACACCAATCATTTTGTTCATTTTCATCATCTAAAGCACTGTTTGCATTCCTACACTGAGGGCGTTGCGATGCCCTCTCTTCTTTTCTAACCTCTTTGCCTTTTAGAAAAAAGCAAAAGGGCAGTTTGGCATTTGGTACAAAGAAACAGAGAGGAGGTATGCATTTGTTATTGGAGGACAGATCAGTGATGGAGGCCCACACATCTGTGATATGCTATCTTCTCAAAATTTACAGCAACATCAAAACTCCAAACTCCATTTGTAGACGTTAAAAGTATTGCAAGCTGTGAAATTACATCTGAAGAAGAGCCAGTATTAAAATTAAACCCTAGCTTTTCAAGGCTTTACTTTTACCCCTTACTTATGATTTTTAAACAAGAAAGAAGATCATGGCTGTACCTTAACTGTTATTTTATTATTTATTAATCTATCAAATACTTTGATAATTTTTTGAATAATAAAATAACAGTTTTGAAGATCCCTTTAAATTCTTAAGTTAGCTGCTTTGTTTGACAAGCAGTGAAAACAGTTAAATATGTAATAGTTTCAATAAAAACACTAAAAACCTTTATTGGACTATTTTTCAGGGTTGTCCTTGTTCCCAGCAAGAAACGGTCGTCTTCAGACATGTTTGTCTTTTGTACTGCATTTCCTATCTAGTGATAGGGAATGGATAGGGTAGTGATACGGTAGTGACAGTTGCTAGGGAATGGCAAACATGATTCAATGCACACATACTTCCTACTAGATAGCTGACCGGTTAAAGAGGTGCATCTGAAATTTGTGTTGTCACATACACTTCTGTCAAGTGAAGTCTAGTTCATGGCTGCATGTGTTACACAGAGAAGAGGAGACACTGGTTATAGCTTAACTTGAGTTGAAGCAGCCTCATTACAATAATATCATTTTAACTTATTAATTATTATTACTTTTATTAAATAATATTAAAAATCAACATTTTTAAAACAACAGTGAGAAGATGAATAATGGGGGGGGAAAAAAATCACCAGTAAAAATGTTCCCAGCTGCCCTGACCTAACCGTGCTCACAGTTTCCATGGCTTACCTGCCCAACAAAGTGATGAAGCCTTGTGGAAAATAAAATGTGAAATAAATGGGTAAACTTGTGTAAACAAATTCCTGGATAATTTGAAACGGATGGATGAGTGTTATATTTCCTGTAATTCATTAGACTACATCCGCATCTTTATTAGAAGCAGTTGATTCCAGCCTTATTAGCATTTTACTGGTATGTGTGGTGTGACTGTCCAGTTAAACAAATATGTAAACCCTGAAAAAATAAGTTACAGATACAAAGGGCTTTGAGTTTAAGCACAGTCTTTATCTCTAGGGAAAACAAGTAGTTATCGTCTCTTGTTCATATTTATTTATTAAATTCTGGAGACGGGCACAGCTGTCATACGTGTTCATCCTGAAAACACAGTGTTCAGGGTAGTTAAGTTGGGTGTTTATAGCACATTATTTTCATGCATGACTTTGCATTACAGCACTCCCCTGATGGTGCTTTCAATCTTGCCAGCTATTTCATGCTTCCTTTAAACTGGCACATACTTGGAAACTTGGAAACACACAGGCAAGGCACAAGTGCCAAGTATAATTCATAGTGGTTTTCATTTCCCAGGATAGTGCATGATGGATTGTGTTATTCTGTCTCCCAGGCGGTGAAGTCCAAGTATGCAAATCTTTACATTGCTGGTGCAGCAGATCCTGAGGGAGACTACCAGCTTGATGTTGATGTCTCTGGGCTGATCTTCTCCCATCACCCACTTTTCAGCCGCGAACACATCCTGGGCGCCCGCCTAGCTCAGATGTACGATCAGTACCTAACCAGGCAACGCAATAATCTCACAGGTCACCTCACTGACAAGGTAAAGTGAGCTATGAAAGGGACTCCAGAGTTTATATGCAGCATTCAGTGTGTTTAGTGTCTTATTTTCTGCTTTAGTTGAATGGACTAAGGAATGCACTGCGGAATATGCTGGAGAGCCATAGTGGGCTTAACCCCACTCAGGCCTTGCAGCAGAGGATTTCTGAGTATAATCTGGAGGTTAGGTGAGTTCATCCCTTAGCCTCCTACGAAGTCCTTTGTAGCCTAAAAACATGCACTGTAACATTGACTCTTTGAGCAGTAGTGTTTTTCCAAATATTACAGGAACACTCGACATCTCCGAGACAGTGAGCAGGAGAAAGACAGGACTCTTCTGAAAAATATAGTTAAAGTGTGGAAGGAGATTAAAGCCCTGAGAGAGTTCCAGAAGTTTACCAATACACCCTACAAGCTCTACCTCAGAAGGTAACAGCTAAAAGTGACAGAAATTTCAGTGAGGCGGTAACAGTAAAATAATTTGTATATTCTTTATGGGGATGTTTTATGCAACTCCATAAAAATCCTAAATGGGGTCTGTTTTGTTTGTCCTATTTTTTTTATTTTTATTATATTTGTTAATTATAATTGCTAACGTTAATAATGGCCAGAGTTTTCAAAGTCCCAATCCCCGTGAGCCAAAATCTGAGACTTCCAACACCCTAAATTCTCCCTGATTTAAAATCTGGTATTGTTTTATCACTCATCCCTAATCGATATCAGCTGGATAGAGTAAGATTTGCTCTGTAGAGAGTTCTCCAGATTCTTGTCCCAGTGTCATTAATCTGTTGTGCTGTCTATTGCCTCTTCAGGGAGAATGTGGATCGGGTGTCAGATGAGCAGGACTATGAAGATGAAATCTTGGCAGAGGTTGTAGAATTAGAGGCAGAGACTGAGGAAGAATACCAGAATAAATTAGCTGAGTACAAGAAACGGCTGGAAGAATGGAAACTCTGCAGAAAGAAACAGGTGCCTACATTTTTACCTGCATTCTTCATCTAAGTTTCTTTCCCCTGCATATGACACATTTCAATAAAAAAAATTGAAAATGTGGTTTAAAGGCAGTCCACCTGACTTTGTATGTCAAATCATAATGTAAAGATATACCCACACACACACCTCCTCATGTTCACTGTTTTCAGAAAGCCAAAAAGAAAAAGCAAAAAAAGAAGAAGAAAGGTCAGGCACAGGATGACACGGAAGGAGAAGATGAAGAACAGGATGTGAGTGAATCAGAAGGACCTACTGACGAACCCCCCCCAAAGCCGGAGCCCCCAGAGAGACCAGACCTTGGCTCCATAGAGCAGTGGGTGAGGGAGAAAGCCCTCAGGATACGTAGAAAGCCAGGAGAGGCCATCCTGATTCCTGAGCTGTCTGCATCTGCAAACATCACTGCCAGTGAACTGTGCCCCAGGTAGACACAGCAGAAACACAAAGAGGGTCTAGGTTTCTTCAAAACATGTATGAACCAATCAGCAAAGAGTAAATATTTGGGTGAGGGTTGTTTGTTTTTGTTTTTTTATTAAAATGAGAAAACTTAATAGCAGAATATTTGTCACAGGTGGGAATATCACACCTATTTGCAGGTGTTTCAGTTATGATGATGAACTGCACTTTCACTGTGTTTTTGTGAATGTTTTCATCACGTTTGTTTTCTTCGTGTTTAGGGCCGAAAAAGCTCGAAGAGAAGATGTTGCCAGGCGCTCTCTTTTCACCAAGATCCTTTATAATGACAAAGAAGTTTCACGAACAGACAGTCGCTCCCTGAACACCGACTTCAGGGTGCACTTTGGACAGATATTCAATCTCAAGATAGTCAACTGTCCCCAAAGCATTAGTTTGCAGGTACAGTAAAGAGTGCTGAACATGCTGCCACTTTATGTATCCACGCATTTACTTGAT
The DNA here is from genome assembly GCF_018398535.1 of Haplochromis burtoni. Taxonomy (NCBI): domain Eukaryota; kingdom Metazoa; phylum Chordata; class Actinopteri; order Cichliformes; family Cichlidae; genus Haplochromis; species Haplochromis burtoni. The sequence goes on from NW_024582422.1 coordinate 1,630,728, forward strand.
AAATGACTGCTGTGATCTATTCTAACAATTAATTTTTGTGTTTACTGTGTGTGGGCAGGTGTTTGAGGAGATTGGATCATCATGCTCTCTCCTGGCTCAGGTGTTTCTTCCAGTGCCAGAACCCTCTGTCGTGACAGGCAGCGTCCCTCTTGAGGAATTTGAGTTTAGTAGCAACCAGAGAGTGATGTTTGACCACGAGGGAGTTGGAAGTGGTACATTTTTTTTTTTTTCAGATATGAAATATTTGAATATTTCAAGAATACTTTTAATTATACTAACTTATCAACTTCTCTCTTACACTCTATACACCTTCTCAGATGTGCCCCTCTCCTTTGAAGCTGATGGCAGCAACAAGCAAAGTCTTTTGACTTCTGGGAAGGTCTCGTGCTGTGTTTCTTGGGGTATCGGGGACGATGATGTACCCCTTGCGCCTCCTATTTCTCAACAACCTGGTGGCGTTCACAGGTAGTATCTTTCTTGATTTTCCTAATAGAATTATGCACACCCCACTTTTCAGTTATTTATTTGTAAAAAATGTTTGGAATCATGTATGATTTTCGTTCCACTTCTCATGTGTACACCACTTTGTATTGGTCTTTCACGTGGAATTTCAATAAAATTGATTCATGTTTGTGGCTGTAATGTGACAAAATGTAGAAAAGTTCAAGGGGGCCGAATACTTTTGCAAGCCACTGTGTGTATATATATATATATTACATACATATATAGTGCTGTCAGCGTTAATCTCATTCATTCATTCATTTTCATTCATTTATTTGTTCATTTCCAGGCACAACAAATACCTATATTGAACACAACAAATACCTATATTGAACATAAAATGCACAAAACAAAAAACAAAAATTGCCTGAAAAAGGAGTGGGACGAAGAAAACTTATTAAATCCCACCCCTATACTCACTCATCAACAAAAAAACAAAACAAAACAATAAACTTCCCGCAGCTACGCCCATTATTGCATACAGTCCCATCAACAGCCCCGGGCGCATACAAGCATCTAAACGGCAGCTCGCAAACAACAATTAGAGCCTTCATAACTGAATACAGAATATATAAATTATAAATTACATTACCACAGGTAACAGGCAGTAATAACTACAAGTAAAAACACACATACACATATACATACATATATATCTACACACACATGTACATATATGTACATACATACGCACAGTCTTTTTTTTTTTTGAATCCATACCAGCAATGGTAAGAGAACAGACATTACAGAGCACACTAAAAAACCATCATTGAGTATACTGTGACCAGACCAACTGTTTGTAGAGAAATTTAAATCTATGAATATTTTTGCATTGTTTCAGTTGTAAACTCAGACTGTTCCAGATTTTCACACCACATACAGACACACAAAAACCTTTACGGGTTGTTCGAGTTCTGGGTAATTTGAATTCTCCAAATCCTCTCACATTATAAACCTTTTCTCGAATTTCAAATCTAGTTTGTAAATTTGCCGGTAAAAGTTTAGTAAAAGCTTTATACAAAATTATGGATGTATTGTAATTAACCAGATCCTGGAATTTAAGTAACTTTGCCTGAAGAAAGAATTTGTGAGTATGATCTAGATAACCAGCCTTGTGAATAATACGCAGTGCTCGTTTCTGTACTGTGACTAATGGATTAGTTGTATTTTTATATGTATTTCCCCACACTTCCACACAATATGTAAGATATGGAAGAACCAGGGTACAGTACAGAGTACGAAGTGCATCTTTATCAAGGAATTGTTTCACTTTGTTCAAAACTGCGAGGCTTCTGGAAATTTTGGTTTTTATGTGTCTGACGTGGGGTTTCCATGAAATTTTGTTATCAATTACGACTCCCAAAAATTTGTTTTCACTCACATTATCAATTGGTACACCTTCAATGATAATTGGTAAAATAACGTTAACGCTCTAACTGCATTAACGCGGCAAATCTCCGTTGGCAAGTTAGCGCGGATCGCCCCGTGTGTGGGTTGCATGGCTTCAACGCGTTAGCACGGTTAGCTCGCTAACATTTGTCAAACATTTTGCAGTGTACAGCAGGAGAAGTTTTTAAAGGACTATTTTGTGTTTTCTTACTGAAAAAGCAAATTTACACCCCCCCCACCGAGACAGCATAACTTTTCAGCATGTTATAACTAAAGTGATCTGAGACGGCACCTATTCTTTGCTTTCAGGTTTTTAAAATAAAGGCTATTACAGGAGGCTGAGGAGCTTATTGTCCCTTCAGATGGTAAAAACTGTGATTGAAAGGAGGGAAAGCCAGATGCAACAACCACATACACTGAAAAGCAAATCAGAAAACTGAAATGTATGACAGACTGTGCAATGGCCATCTCTATAAGACTATGGCGTGTCCTTGGGTTAGGATGAAGTGCTATCGTGATACTGATTTTCTGCCTGTTGGATGGAATTGGTTTATTACTGCAGCAAAATATGCAGACATATGAAAAAGAGAGTTTTCACATGACTGGAGGTTGAGATTGGTGTCTAGGCATCAAGCTCATCACTCCTTATAAATATGTTGCATATAACATTGGGCCACAATGTGGAAATATGCCCTTGCAGGTAGATTCTGGCATGAAGGAGTTGAAATGGCAGGCAGCAATGCCAGATCGGGAGGATGTGTTTGGTATATGAAGTTGTCAGTGTCAGTCCAACAATGTGTTGGTTTTTAAATTGATCTCTAAATGTTTTACTTTATCTTCTGTGCAATATGAAATATTACAAAATTGCTCAAAGACTTGTTGTTGTTGTTTTTATGTTATTGTCAATACTGATCTGTCTGTGTTTCTTAGTGGCAAGGGCCATCTTGATGCTGTTAGCTACATTGGGGCATCTGGACTATATGACATGAAAAAAATTGGTGAGTGGGCCAAGCAGTCGCGTCTGGATCCAAACGATCCGAAAAATGCCTCCATCATGCAGCTGCTAAAAGTGAGTATCAGAAGACGGCTATTTTTAAGGACATGAACGCATCAAATGAAACATTTTCCCATGTAACTCTGTGTTTTTTACAGGTGGCCAGTAGTGGAGAAGTAACAGCTCCAGAGTACTTCCGCCTGGAACATCTCCAGGAGGAGTTTAATTTTGTGACTGATGAAGAGTTAGAAAAGTCTGGAAGGTTTCGTCTGCTCAAGCTAAGGAACCAGGAAGTTGCAGAGTTTCGGAATTACAAATTCATTCCTGCTTTAGAGAGGGAGGTCACTGATACGGTTTTCCAGGTCAGCTTTTCAAAAGTGTATTGCAGAATATTATCAATGTGGTATAATGAAGATGCACAAGCTCTATAAAAGGATAATAGTTTTTTTTTTCTTAACTTTGGTTAAAATTATTTCAGGAATATGAAAAAAGATTGAAAGAGGGAGAGGTAATTGATACCAAAGAGCATTTGGATTCACACAGAGCTTTAGTGGCCAAATACCTTCAGAAGGTGAGCTTTTTAAAAAAGAAAAAAAATTCATACGCAAGTATTTAGCACACAAGAGACTTAAGTGTTGTGTAATCCTGGCATTTGTCCACAGATCCGAGAATCAGTCATCAACAGGTTTCTTCTTGCCAAGCATCACTACCTCCTGTCTGATTTGGTGACAGAAGAAGAGATACCAACCATTGGGTAAATATGCACTGCTAGCAAAAGCTGAATAGCCTGACTCAAAATATACGAGCTTTTTTGTTTGTGCTGTGTATGTTATGTTTTCAAGTATGGCTATTTCTTTCTTTATTCACCTGTGGTGCAGTGTACATTCACTCAGGTACTCTCCTTAAGTACAGATTTAAGGTATTTGTACTGTACTTGCATCTTGTCATTCAACTGTACTTTTAGTCTACTGCTAATAATCTAATGATGTTGTGCGCAACTGACACAGAAGTCACTTTCCTGTATTAAGCACTTTTATGTTTAGTATTTAACACTTCCAGTGCAATACTTTCTTGTACCAGAGTCATAAACAGTACAGTATTAGTACTTTCAAAAAAGGAACTGATAAAAAATACTTCCCTCACCACTAAAGCTAAGGCTAGGAAATTTCACGTTTGCTCAACAGTCATCAGAAAGAGTTGCAGGGCCAGCATAAAATTACACGCTGATGTAACGGTGCATTTTGGCAGCTGCTGGGTTGGTGTATTTGATCCTTAACTCAACACTGCATTCGCCTGTCTAATTTGTTCTCTCCTCTAGAAGTTAATACATTGTTGTGCTAGAGCTGGTTTCACAACATGTGGACATGATAACAGAACATTTGAAATCAATTTCAGTCCTTGACTATTTTTAAGCAGATTTATATATTTAATAATGTACATCAGTGTCAGTCATGCTGTTGATGTACACTTTGTTTCATTTATTATTATTTTTTCTATTTTTCTGCTTTTCTTCTTTCTTTTTTTTCCTTTTTCTTTTTTTTTGTTTGTTTGTTTTACAGTGGTGCAGGTCCAGGGTATGTTCTTGGAGTTTTGGTTTGTTTTTTTTTTTTTTTTGTCTTTTGTGTCTCTGTTTCTCCTCTTAGTTTAAACCCTGAATACGAGTGCATGAATGAATATAACAGACTGTTTCCAGTGTTCAATCCTCCCAGGGTTTTGTAAATAATGAAAAAGAATTTAGTCAGAATATGAAGCTAAAGATTTTAAAAGCTGTAAAATTTCATAGAGATTAACACCAATAAAATGATAAAATATTAGAAGCTGCTAATATAAGAAGAATTTTAGCATTCTCTTGCAGCAGTACATTATAGTGATAGATATCTTTATATGCTCTACTCTATTGTTTTTCTTCCCCATCAGGCTGCAGTAAATGGCTGCCCCTCCCTTAGCATGGTTCTGCCAGAGGTCTGTTCTTAGTAAAAGGGAGTTGTTCCTTCCTACCGTTGCCCAGTGCTTGCTCCTACGGGATCATCTGATTGTTGGCATTTTAAGTCAGTCCAGTTAATTTTTTCAGATTTATTTAAAGTCATTTCAAGGCATCTTACATTAGGGTAAAGACCCTACAATATAAAAATAAACCCCAACAATCAGATGACCTCCTATGACCAAGCACTTAGTAACAGTGGGAAGGAAAAACTTCCTTTTACTAGAAACAGACCTCTGGGAGAACCATTGTAAGAGAAGGGCAACTTGTTGGGGGTGAGGTAAAAGAAAAGACAGGGCGACTTGAGGTACTATGATTTACGACAATAGTAGTGTATAACCACACGAAGAATGAGAAAAAAGGTGCATTAAAAATAAATGCTTAGTGCGTCATGGGAAGTCCCTAGGAACCTAAGCCTATTGCAGCATAACTAAGAGAGGGTTCAGGCCTACCCGATCTAGCCATAACTATAAGCTTTATCAAAATAGAAAGAATCTTAAAAGTAGAGTGAATGTCTGTTTCCCAAATCCAAACTGGGAGGCAGATCCAGAGAGGGGCCTGATAGCTGATGGCTGTGCCTCCCATTCCACATTTAAATACCCTAGGAACCACAAGCAAGCCTGCAGTCTGAGAGTGAAATGCAGTGAAATTATATAAATGTAAATCTACAACAGGGCATTATCCAACTGATTTGGTAAATGAAATGGTACTTTTAGAGCACTTTTCTACCTTTACAGAGCACTCAAAAGCTTCTGTGCTACATGCCTAAAAAATGCAAGCGCTTTTGTTATCTAAATTTATGATGCACATGCTCACACTCAAATGGATGCAAAAATAAAGGATACAAACAAATAAATGCAATGGGATTTAGTATAAAGGACATGTATACGGTCGCTGGTTTAGCTTAGTGCGTTGAGCAGTCGGTGGCTGCATTACTTCCCCTCTCGCTCTCTCTCCCTCCACTTTCCTGTCATTTCTTCACTGTATCTATCAATAAAGCTGAAAAAGGCCCCCCAAAAAGGGACAAGGATATGTTGACAAACAAAGTGGAGGAGTCAGAGATTAAATCACAGTCCTTCCAACTGGTACTGTACCTGTGCTACATCCTGAATCATAGCCATTCTGTAAGATACCAGATTATATGCCGGCACATTTATACCAGGGCTGTCACAATATCCAAATTTGACTTCACATTTATCAAAGAATAAATTGTGATATTTATTACAATATCCGTATAATTTTGGGTGGAAAAAAAGTATTTAAAAAAAATTATTGAAAAATTATTATTATCATTGTTGATGTTGTTGTATCTTGTCTTTTTGTCAGATCAGTTAAACAACTGTTAACAACTATAATTATACAAAAGCTTGCAAAGGGAAGAATTTCTGATATTAACAATATTATTCTGTGCGTTATTAATACAATAACTGTTTATTTTTAAATATCACAATTATTGTTCAATACACACTTATTGTGATATGCCTATTTTAGACACAGTATGTTTCCAGCGGTTCTTGTTAATGCCATTAAAGGTTACTTTAAATTTTCAATTCAATTCATTTATATAGCACCAAATCAGAACAACAGCGGCATCAAGGTGCTTTATATTGGAAGGTAAAGGCCCTACAATAATACAGAGAAAAGCCTAGCAATCATATATACCCCAATGAGAAAATGCTTTGGTGACAGTGGGAAAGAAAAACTTCATTTTAACAGGAAGAATCCTTAATGATATTGACATATAAAACTACAAATACCTGGAGGGACTGAGTACTGTTGGTGGTAACCCCGACCCAGAATTAGAGCAAAAAAGCTTTGTCATATTGCCACAAATTCTTATCTACATTACAGTAAGATTTAATTTTAAATGAATAGTCCTGCAGGCTGTTGACAAAGTGATTACATGTTTGTTGCATTTATCAGGATTTTAGGAATAAACCTTTTCAAGCTGGCTGAACCAAAACGACCACTGAAACCTCAGAGGAAAGAAAGAAAGAAGGTGACGGCCCAGAACCTGTCTGACGGAGACATCAAATTGCTTGTTAACATCATCCGGGCTTATGATATCCCAGTCCGCAGGCTTCAGAGCAAGTGAGTTCAGCCATTCAAATTTAGAAACCAGCATATATGTTTAGAAATCTTACTGGACACTGAACTGTGTTTTAATGGGTTTCTATTGTAGTAAACCAGGACAGTCATCTCATAGTGCCCTTCAGGGCAGCATTGGGCTTCCCGACCAGGTACAGCACAAAGTCTAATCTTATTTTGCTTTACACAAGCAGCCGAGCATAATCTGATACCAATACAGAGTCTCTATAATCAGTGTCAAGTATGTGGAGTATTTGTGTGTCTAATTTAGATACAGGTGAGGCCATTTGTTGAGGTTTCCTTCCAACGCACAGTACTTCAAACAGCCACAGCCGATGGACCAAACCCATGCTGGAACGAGGAGCTGCAGCTGCCTTTTAGGTGAGTTGGGTTTTTCTTTTTTTGTTCGTTTGTTTGCTTGTTTGTTTTTTGGGGGGTGGAGGGGTGTCTCTTTTCCTTTTGGGGGGGGGGGGGTTTTTTGTGTTGAATGATCTCTCTGTTGGACTGTCAGATTTGTAGATTTCCACTATTTAGTGTCCCAATATAAAGAGGAATTCAGAATATAAACACCTTAGCATTTTTGATGCATATAAACTATAAATATGAAATTTCAAAAATGTTGGACAATCTTGTTGACAAACTATAACAAAGTAATAATTTTCTTGTACAGGAAAAGGAAAATAAATGGCGTTCTTACGTGTTTTGAAGGAAAAACTTTATATAAGACACTTTTCTCTCCATCCTACATCTTTATATCCTCAGGTTTATTACTACCAGCTTTTATAGTACGATGTGGGTGGTCTCACAGAAGTGCCGTGTGGCTGTTTACTTCTGTGGCTCTCACTGGGAAACTGCCATTTTACTTCACTTCTCTGCTAGTGCTCTGGGACTCAAACTGAGTCCATTAAGTCCCAGTTGTTGCAAATCCTTCAAGTCTATCCTGCGTTTGGAAGACATTTAGTTTCTATGCTCTGGCCAACTATAACTCTTTACAATACACCCTAAAGTGTCAGTTTACATTTATAGTTACAAGGCATTTAGCCTCAGCACCTGTTTTACTTGATGCTGTATGTCGTATAACTGATCGTAAGTGTATGTTGTGTTTTATTGGATTCCTTTTTACTCTGCTTCTTTTATTATTAATTATCTCTTTTATTGTTTTTTTATTTTATTTTTTTTGAAATGCCCATTATAATTGTAAATGGGAGGCTAGCCATGTGTGACTTTTAATTAACAGTTTAAAGATTTTCTTTTTGTTTTCCGTTATTCATCCACAAAAACTCAAGCATGCACAAAAATAGTTGTTGTTTAGGATCTCCTCATGCCTTTGTACCTGTCCTGCACAGGCTCCTTTAATCAGAATGAAACTGAGCTGGCTAATGCAGTGTATCACAAAGTGAAAGCTTGGTGTTTTTGACCAGATACCATTATAAGAGAGACTTTTTGAGCACTTTTCATCAGATTTGACTGGTGATTCTAAACATGCATTTTCCCATCATTGTTTTTCAAAATAACTGCCCAGCACAATGGCTGCTGAGTGGTGTTACTTACCTAATGTTCCTCTCTACAGCGCTCCAAATGGTGACTACAGCACTGCTAGCCTGCAGTCAGTCAAAGATGAGGTTTTCATCAACATATTTGATGAAGTGGTACATGAGACTGTGATGGTGAGTAAACACTGTTCACTTTGTCTCACTTCTCACATCCCTCCATTGTTTTCCTGTCAGGTTTAGATTTCGGTTTAAGATCCTGGTTTAATATCCGTGAATCAAATGGTAAAAATCGAGTTTATTTATATAGCACATTTCAAACTATGCTTTACAAACTAAAATGCAACTAAAATAAATAAAATGCATGACAGTGATGCAATAAAATATAAACGAGAAGGGATAAGACTAAAACAACAACAAGGCTGTAAAAACAAAAAATGTTGGGGTCATAAAAATGTGTCCTCAGTAAAGATTTAAAATGTTCCAGCGTTTGTGCAGATCTAATATTTAGAGGCAGACTATTCTAGAGTATGAGACCTGCCACAGAAAAGGCTCTCTCGCCATGACTATAAATAGAAGACTGGTACAGACAAGTACAGAGAAATGCAGTACTCCAGTCTGTATGTAATGAACAGATGAATAACACGTTTAAAGAGATTAGCTGGAACATATGGCTTTACTTTGGCTAGCTGTCTCAGATGGAAAAAGCTAGATTGGACTACTGCACTCACCTGCCTACACGGTTTAAAAGAACCATCAAGTTACACATCAAGGGTTTTAATATCTGTCTTACAATAAGATAAGGGGCCCCGAGCACTGTCGATGACAAAAATGACAATCTCTGTTTTGTTTTCATTTAATAAAACAAAAGAAACTAAGGACATCCACTGTTTAACGTCTCTAAGGCAGCGTAATAACAGCTAACAGTGAGCGAGTCCCTGATTTTAAAGTCAGATAAGTGAAATAAAAGGTTATACTGTGAAAAATGGCTTATGTTTAATTTCTGTTAAATGTGAATTTCTATCTATGTAGACAGCAACACATGTCATTTTAGTGATATAATACAATTAATTTCTGTATTATCAGATATTAATGTAATTGCCAACTTGACTTTGGCCTTTATTGATATCTCCTAAAGACCTTTGACTATTTTTGTGGGTTTTTATGCTCTTCAAGAGTGAATCTAAAAATAAATTTAACAAAATTCTGCATCCTCACCCTCATTGTGTCATACCAGTACTTGCTGCTTGAATTATTTGTATTTTTGCTCCTCAGAATGACAAAAACAGAGGGAAATCAATTCAAACCCACATAGAGAAGCGCTGGTTGGGCTCAGTCAAGATTCCTTTCAGCACAATTTATTCTCAGTCCAAGGTGCGTCTATGATTTAAGCAGACATGATGTATACACACTAAATGGCTGTGACTGACTGGACTTCTCACTGACATTTCTCTTAGATTGATGGGACATTTAAAGTGAACACGCCAGCTGTGCTGCTGGGTTACAGCAAGGAGAAGAGCCACTTCACTAATAGTGGTTTTGATATCTTGAGAAGTCTGAGTGAGGGAACATTTATCACGCTGTTCATCACTGTCGATCCACAGCTGGTACCTGGAGAGTCTGTTAGGGAGAAGGTAAGTTTAAACGGCGACCTCAAGAAACCCCTAGTCATTCAGCATCATGCTTTGGTAATCTGACTTTGCAATGAGTCTTTAGAGAAGCTTTTCTCTCTCTATATATATAAAGGAGACCTAGTATGCTCATTTCTAGCTCCATGTTTTGATTTGATTATTAGTAATTTTACCTACTCACTTTTTCAGCCATTTTCCATCTGATTGGTGGGGCTTCTGTGCTCAAATACTGAGCTATGTCCATGAGATTACCATGTTGGGAATATCTCTTCCCTTTGACATACAGAACCCAAAGAAGGAAAAAGTAAAAAACTAAAACCAAAGGAAGAGTTTTGGGTTTAAGGAATGCCTTTTAATAAAGGCTGACCTCTTAAGAGTTATTCTTTGCTCAGAATAGGTCATAGCGTTGTCAGGTGATACATAAATGATACATAAAGTAATGAATGATTTATAGCCATTTGACAAACAAAAACGCTTAAGTAAGGAAGCCCCATTTTTCAAAAATTACTTAGTCTCACAATCCCGGTGATGTTCATTGGCGCCAAGTGAAATTTTCTCTGTGTAGGAAAAGCCCTGCTCATTGTTTGAAACTTAAGCAATTTTTAATGTAACGTAAGAAAATGAGCAAAGCAAAGTATGTCTGCTTAAGTGTTTAAATAGATCCTATACATTTTAGACACCTACATGCATGTTTCTTATTTTTGTAATAATTTGTTATGAATTAATTTCCTCTTATTTCTGTCATCCTCTTGTATCGCTTATTTGCTTTTGCTGCATGTACTAGATAAAGGAAATGAAGGTAACTGCTCCATTAGAGCATTTATCCTCCTTTAATCACCCATTCATGACACAACATTTGAAGTTACTTCTTTTTAGCTCTGTGCCCTTATTCATTGTTCATTTGACCTTCTCTTGCAGTTTGACACCCAAGAGGATGAGCGCTTATTGCAAGCTTCAGAGAGATTTGAGAGGGACGCAGCTCAGAGATACCCAGACCGACCCTGCATTACCACAGTCATAGACCTCAGTGGGAAGACGGTCTTCATCACACGTTACATTCGACCACTCAGTCCCCCAAAGGAGCTACTGGATGAATTCCCCAATAACCCATTGGAAGCCACGGTCAGTGTGATATTACTTAATGTAGAAAACGTCTTCGGTAATTAGATATAATTTGCTGATGCACTGATATTTATCCCCGCACAGCCCCTCGTTGCTCGATTTGTGTCACTCATCCCTTCTCTGCCTGACCAAGTTTCATTTTCTGCAACCTGCGATCTTTGGAGCACCTGTGACGTAAGTGAACTTTCTTCAAGAAGCCAGCATTGTATACAGAAGGGCAGTGCTCATATTGTAGTACCTTTTGGTAGCTCCTTTTTTGTTGTTGTTTGTTTTTAGCAATTCCTAACCCTTCTAGCGGGTGATGAAGAGGAACACGCTGTACTGTTGTGCAACTACTTCCTGTCTTTGGGCAAGAAAGCCTGGCTTATAATTGGCACAGCCATACCGGAGGTGGGTGACATTTATTTCTTAAACCTGAAGACATTTCATGTGTGTCACAGTAACATTTTTAAGTAGAGCACAGCTTTAAAAACTTGCACATAGACTGTAAATAAATGTTGAAGTAATTACCATTAGCAAGCTGTATTCATAGACTGCTATTCTTTAAAAACATACCAAACAGGGGTAAGAGGTCCTTGCTTCAGTGTTAGTTTTTATTGGCTAAAGACAAGCAGACAGCTAGCGGCTACACCCACTGTGACCCACAGTCTCTAAGCAATATAGTTTAAATATGTTTTATTTAAGAAAATTCATAGAGACCAAACGAGTTTTTGTTGGCTGTGAATATGCTTATCTTTGCTGTAAAGTTCCATAGTTTGATAATGGAGTCTATGGGGACTGACTTTTGCAACCAGTCTTCAGCCACCACTGCAAGAACAGCTATTTTTGCTGCTTCATTTTTCAGACTTGTTCTTGCAGCAGCACTAAGAGTTCTAAAATCTTCCCTCCTCAGGGACCCACGGCTTATGTCCTGACCCTTGAGCAGAACCTCTACCTTATCTGGAATCCCTGCAGCGGTCAGTTCTACGGGCAGTACGACACCTTCTGCCCACTTCAGGCAGTTGGCTGCTTGGTCAATGCTGACAATGTGAGTAAAGATTTATACATATATTTACTCTTCATCATTTTTACAATTTTGCATAGTTTTATATTCATGTCTGCTTTTTGTTGAGGTTTTTTTTGTTTTGTTTTTTTTTATTTTAAGGTTTGGTTCAACATTCAACAATATACATCACCAATGAGGGTCAGTTTTGACATCACAAAAGCTAATTTGTGGAAACCGTTTTTCTCCCGAACTTTCTCCCACCCTGGACTGTCTAGCATACAAGTAAGTGTTCAGTATTACTGTATAAACCTATTTTTACTTCTTTGTTTGTTTCTCAAAAATGTGTCATTGTCTTTAGCCAGAGGAGCTGGTGTATCGTCGCACAGACAGGGCAGCTGCAGCAGAGCTTCAGGACAGGCAAGTAAAACAGCAGAAACTGCCGCTTCTCAAAACAACCACGGGCTAAACGCAGCACATGCACCATGTCACTCTGAATAGAATCGAGAGGATCCTGAAGGAGAAGATAATGGAGTGGCGACCTCGTCAGCCAACCCGCTGGAACCGCTACTGCACCACCACCCTGAAACAGTTCCTGCCCAAGCTGGAGCTGATCCGAGGACAAGATGTGGCTGAGGGACACCGCCATGAGCTGCAGAGCCTGCTGGGAGACTACAGAGTAAGTCTGAAAAAGGGTGTGCCTCTGCAAGAAGCTACTCTGAGTCACTGTGTTGTGTCATGGATCTTAAGTCCAGTGCTGAAGAAGTTGGCCGAAAGCGCGTGAGCTGACTTTGAAAAATTCATATCACTAACAGTTTTTTTGGTTTTCTCTTTTTTTTTTCTCTCTTTTCCTTTGAAGATTTCAGGATTCCCCCTCAATCTGGTGTTCTCTGAGATCCGGCCCATTATAGAGGCAGTGTACAGCACTGGCATTCACAGTGTTCAGGCATCAAATGTGGAGTTTGCCCTGGCTGTGTATGTGCACCCCTACCCAAATAACGTCATGTCAGTGTGGATTTACTTGGCCTCACTCGTCCTCACATGATGTAAGATCTGACTGTTTATCAAGCTTCAGCTTTATCAAAGCTGATGTTTAATGCAAATTACTGTAGATCAAGTTATCTTCATGAACTTTGCAATATTTTTTTGTACTTTTTTTTTGTATTCAGCTTTCCATATGTGCTGGCCCATCTCACGATGTCTCCTTCATACTTTGAGTTAGCATGAATCTGCTGCCGATACCAGCTCATTCTACCAGCTGTGACAAGAGCACTAGCAAAAAAGCACAACTATAGAATAATTAGTCAGGAGGGATAAGGAGAGAGGAATGGTCCGTGGAAAGCACTTGCAAAACGGTTCCCTGTTGCCTCTCCAGTGCTTCCGATGTTACTTTTGTTACACCAAAGCAATTTTTAATCACATTTTTAAGGTTTTATTTATGAAAGCAAAAAAGACATGTGTTCATGACATGGTCAGAAATAAACTGTAAAATGTATAAACATTTTCAAATAAGCTAAATTGTATTTGAATTAAATGCATAAACTTCTGTCACCACAGCTTGTTTGCTTTAAATATATCCAGACACTCTGAACCGCGCCTCAAAGGTCTATATGTATATGTATCTATATATGGTAGAGCGAATTTAAGGGTGGAGCTCACTTATTCACTTCACAATTTCAAGTCTAAACCTTCCAAACAATGAGTAAAAGTAATAGATGTTAAAAATTTCCATCTGGCTAGTGATTAAAAACCTGTAAACCAAAACCAAACAAAAAATGCTTGCTTATTAAAAGATTTATGGTTTATTTTTCATGTGCTGTTTTCAGTCATAAGTTGGCTCCTTAAATTGGCACTAAGACTTG
>NW_024582422.1:1644792-1664429 GCF_018398535.1 Haplochromis burtoni
TTTTAGCATTCTCTTGCAGCAGTACATTATACTGATAGATATCTTTATATGCTCTACTCTATTGTTTTTCTTCCCCATCAGGCTGCAGTAAATGGCTGCCCCTCCCTTAACATGGTTCTGCCAGAGGTCTGTTCTTAGTAAAAGGGAGTTTTTCCTTCCTACCGTTGCCCAGTGCTTGCTCCTACGGGATCATCTGATTGTTGGCATTTTAAGTCAGTCCAGTTAATTTTTTCAGATTTATTTAAAGTCATTTCAAGGCATCTTACATTAGGGTAAAGACCCTACAATATAAAAATAAACCCCAACAATCAGATGACCTCCTATGACCAAGCACTTAGTAACAGTGGGAAGGAAAAACTTCCTTTTACTAGAAACAGACCTCTGGGAGAACCATTGTAAGAGAAGGGCAACTTGTTGGGGGTGAGGTAAAAGAAAAGACAGGGCGACTTGAGGTACTATGATTTACGACAATAGTAGTGTATAACCACACGAAGAATGAGAAAAAAAGTGCATTAAAAATAAATGCTTAGTGCGTCATGGGAAGTCCCTAGGAACCTAAGCCTATTGCAGCATAACTAAGAGAGGGTTCAGGCCTACCCGATCTAGCCATAACTATAAGCTTTATCAAAATAGAAAGAATCTTAAAAGTAGAGTGAATGTCTGTTTCCCAAATCCAAACTGGGAGGCAGATCCAGAGAGGGGCCTGATAGCTGATGGCTGTGCCTCCCATTCCACATTTAAATACCCTAGGAACCACAAGCAAGCCTGCAGTCTGAGAGTGAAATGCAGTGCAATTATATAAATGTAAATCTACAACAGGGCATTATCCAACTGATTTGGTAAATGAAATGGTACTTGTAGAGCACTTTTCTACCTTTACAGGGCACTCAAAAGCTTCTGTGCTACATGCCTAAAAAATGCAAGCGCTTTTGTTATCTAAATTTATGATGCACATGCTCACACTCAAATGGATGCAAAAATAAAGGATACAAACAAATAAATGCAATGGGATTTAGTATAAAGGACATGTATACGGTCGCTGGTTTAGCTTAGTGCGTTGAGCAGTCGGTGGCTGCATTACTTCCCCTCTCGCTCTCTCTCCCTCCACTTTCCTGTCATTTCTTCACTGTATCTATCAATAAAGCTGAAAAAGGCCCCCCAAAAAGGGACAAGGATATGTTGACAAACAAAGTGGAGGAGTCAGAGATTAAATCACAGTCCTTCCAACTGGTACTGTACCTGTGCTACATCCTGAATCATAGCCATTCTGTAAGATACCAGATTATATGCCGGCACATTTATACCAGGGCTGTCACAATATCCAAATTTGACTTCACATTTATCAAAGAATAAATTGTGATATTTATTACAATATCCGTATAATTTTGGGTGGAAAAAAAGTATTTAAAAAAAATTATTGAAAAATTATTATTATCATTGTTGATGTTGTTGTATCTTGTCTTTTTGTCAGATCAGTTAAACAACTGTTAACAACTATAATTATACAAAAGCTTGCAAAGGGAAGAATTTCTGATATTAACAATATTATTCTGTGCGTTATTAATACAATAACTGTTTATTTTTAAATATCACAATTATTGTTCAATACACACTTATTGTGATATGCCTATTTTAGACACAGTATGTTTCCAGCGGTTCTTGTTAATGCCATTAAAGGTTACTTTAAATTTTCAATTCAATTCATTTATATAGCACCAAATCAGAACAACAGCGGCATCAAGGTGCTTTATATTGGAAGGTAAAGGCCCTACAATAATACAGAGAAAAGCCTAGCAATCATATATACCCCAATGAGAAAATGCTTTGGTGACAGTGGGAAAGAAAAACTTCATTTTAACAGGAAGAATCCTTAATGATATTGACATATAAAACTACAAATACCTGGAGGGACTGAGTACTGTTGGTGGTAACCCCGACCCAGAATTAGAGCAAAAAAGCTTTGTCATATTGCCACAAATTCTTATCTACATTACAGTAAGATTTAATTTTAAATGAATAGTCCTGCAGGCTGTTGACAAAGTGATTACATGTTTGTTGCATTTATCAGGATTTTAGGAATAAACCTTTTCAAGCTGGCTGAACCAAAACGACCACTGAAACCTCAGAGGAAAGAAAGAAAGAAGGTGACGGCCCAGAACCTGTCTGACGGAGACATCAAATTGCTTGTTAACATCATCCGGGCCTATGATATCCCAGTCCGCAGGCTTCAGAGCAAGTGAGTTCAGCCATTCAAATTTAGAAACCAGCATATATGTTTAGAAATCTTACTGGACACTGAACTGTGTTTTAATGGGTTTCTATTGTAGTAAACCAGGACAGTCATCTCATAGTGCCCTTCAGGGCAGCATTGGGCTTCCCGACCAGGTACAGCACAAAGTCTAATCTTATTTTGCTTTACACAAGCAGCCGAGCATAATCTGATACCAATACAGAGTCTCTATAATCAGTGTCAAGTATGTGGAGTATTTGTGTGTCTAATTTAGATACAGGTGAGGCCATTTGTGGAGGTTTCCTTCCAACGCACAGTACTTCAAACAGCCACAGCCGATGGACCAAACCCATGCTGGAACGAGGAGCTGCAGCTGCCTTTTAGGTGAGTTGGGTTTTTCTTTTTTTGTTCGTTTGTTTGCTTGTTTGTTTTTTGGGGGGTGGAGGGGTGTCTCTTTTCCTTTTGGGGGGGGGCTTTGTGTTGAATGATCTCTCTGTTGGACTGTCAGATTTGTAGATTTCCACTATTTAGTGTCCCAATATAAAGAGGAATTCAGAATATAAACACCTTAGCATTTTTGATGCATATTAAACTATAAATATGAATTTCAAAATGTTGGACAATCTTGTTGACAAACTATAACAAAGTAATAATTTTCTTGTACAGGAAAAGGAAAATAAATGGCGTTCTTACGTGTTTTGAAGGAAAAACTTTATATAAGACACTTTTCTCTCCATCCTACATCTTTATATCCTCAGGTTTATTACTACCAGCTTTTATAGTACGATGTGGGTGGTCTCACAGAAGTGCCGTGTGGCTGTTTACTTCTGTGGCTCTCACTGGGAAACTGCCATTTTACTTCACTTCTCTGCTAGTGCTCTGGGACTCAAACTGAGTCCATTAAGTCCCAGTTGTTGCAAATCCTTCAAGTCTATCCTGCGTTTGGAAGACATTTAGTTTCTATGCTCTGGCCAACTATAACTCTTTACAATACACCCTAAAGTGTCAGTTTACATTTATAGTTACAAGGCATTTAGCCTCAGCACCTGTTTTACTTGATGCTGTATGTCGTATAACTGATCGTAAGTGTATGTTGTGTTTTATTGGATTCCTTTTTACTCTGCTTCTTTTATTATTAATTATCTCTTTTATTGTTTTTTTATTTTATTTTTTTTGAAATGCCCATTATAATTGTAAATGGGAGGCTAGCCATGTGTGACTTTTAATTAACAGTTTAAAGATTTTCTTTTTGTTTTCCGTTATTCATCCACAAAAACTCAAGCATGCACAAAAATAGTTGTTGTTTAGGATCTCCTCATGCCTTTGTACCTGTCCTGCACAGGCTCCTTTAATCAGAATGAAACTGAGCTGGCTAATGCAGTGTATCACAAAGTGAAAGCTTGGTGTTTTTGACCAGATACCATTATAAGAGAGACTTTTTGAGCACTTTTCATCAGATTTGACTGGTGATTCTAAACATGCATTTTCCCATCATTGTTTTTCAAAATAACTGCCCAGCACAATGGCTGCTGAGTGGTGTTACTTACCTAATGTTCCTCTCTACAGCGCTCCAAATGGTGACTACAGCACTGCTAGCCTGCAGTCAGTCAAAGATGAGGTTTTCATCAACATATTTGATGAAGTGGTACATGAGACTGTGATGGTGAGTAAACACTGTTCACTTTGTCTCACTTCTCACATCCCTCCATTGTTTTCCTGTCAGGTTTAGATTTCGGTTTAAGATCCTGGTTTAATATCCGTGAATCAAATGGTAAAAATCGAGTTTATTTATATAGCACATTTCAAACTATGCTTTACAAACTAAAATGCAACTAAAATAAATAAAATGCATGACAGTGATGCAATAAAATATAAACGAGAAGGGATAAGACTAAAACAACAACAAGGCTGTAAAAACAAAAAATGTTGGGGTCATAAAAATGTGTCCTCAGTAAAGATTTGTGCAGATCTAATATTTAGAGGCAGACTATTCTAGAGTATGAGACCTGCCACAGAAAAGGCTCTCTCGCCATGACTATAAATAGAAGACTGGTACAGACAAGTACAGAGAAATGCAGTACTCCAGTCTGTATGTAATGAACAGATGAATAACACGTTTAAAGAGATTAGCTGGAACATATGGCTTTACTTTGGCTAGCTGTCTCAGATGGAAAAAGCTAGATTGGACTACTGCACTCACCTGCCTACACGGTTTAAAAGAACCATCAAGTTACACATCAAGGGTTTTAATATCTGTCTTACAATAAGATAAGGGGCCCCGAGCACTGTCGATGACAAAAATGACAATCTCTGTTTTGTTTTCATTTAATAAAACAAAAGAAACTAAGGACATCCACTGTTTAACGTCTCTAAGGCAGCGTAATAACAGCTAACAGTGAGCGAGTCCCTGATTTTAAAGTCAGATAAGTGAAATAAAAGGTTATACTGTGAAAAATGGCTTATGTTTAATTTCTGTTAAATGTGAATTTCTATCTATGTAGACAGCAACACATGTCATTTTAGTGATATAATACAATTAATTTCTGTATTATCAGATATTAATGTAATTGCCAACTTGACTTTGGCCTTTATTGATATCTCCTAAAGACCTTTGACTATTTTTGTGGGTTTTTATGCTCTTCAAGAGTGAATCTAAAAATAAATTTAACAAAATTCTGCATCCTCACCCTCATTGTGTCATACCAGTACTTGCTGCTTGAATTATTTGTATTTTTGCTCCTCAGAATGACAAAAACAGAGGGAAATCAATTCAAACCCACATAGAGAAGCGCTGGTTGGGCTCAGTCAAGATTCCTTTCAGCACAATTTATTCTCAGTCCAAGGTGCGTCTATGATTTAAGCAGACATGATGTATACACACTAAATGGCTGTGACTGACTGGACTTCTCACTGACATTTCTCTTAGATTGATGGGACATTTAAAGTGAACACGCCAGCTGTGCTGCTGGGTTACAGCAAGGAGAAGAGCCACTTCACTAATAGTGGTTTTGATATCTTGAGAAGTCTGAGTGAGGGAACATTTATCACGCTGTTCATCACTGTCGATCCACAGCTGGTACCTGGAGAGTCTGTTAGGGAGAAGGTAAGTTTAAACGGCGACCTCAAGAAACCCCTAGTCATTCAGCATCATGCTTTGGTAATCTGACTTTGCAATGAGTCTTTAGAGAAGCTTTTCTCTCTCTATATATATAAAGGAGACCTAGTATGCTCATTTCTAGCTCCATGTTTTGATTTGATTATTAGTAATTTTACCTACTCACTTTTTCAGCCATTTTCCATCTGATTGGTGGGGCTTCTGTGCTCAAATACTGAGCTATGTCCATGAGATTACCATGTTGGGAATATCTCTTCCCTTTGACATACAGAACCCAAAGAAGGAAAAAGTAAAAAACTAAAACCAAAGGAAGAGTTTTGGGTTTAAGGAATGCCTTTTAATAAAGGCTGACCTCTTAAGAGTTATTCTTTGCTCAGAATAGGTCATAGCGTTGTCAGGTGATACATAAATGATACATAAAGTAATGAATGATTTATAGCCATTTGACAAACAAAAACGCTTAAGTAAGGAAGCCCCATTTTTCAAAAATTACTTAGTCTCACAATCCCGGTGATGTTCATTGGCGCCAAGTGAAATTTTCTCTGTGTAGGAAAAGCCCTGCTCATTGTTTGAAACTTAAGCAATTTTTAATGTAACGTAAGAAAATGAGCAAAGCAAAGTATGTCTGCTTAAGTGTTTAAATAGATCCTATACATTTTAGACACCTACATGCATGTTTCTTATTTTTGAAACAATTTGTTATGAATTAATTTCCTCTTATTTCTGTCATCCTCTTGTATCGCTTATTTGCTTTTGCTGCATGTACTAGATAAAGGAAATGAAGGTAACTGCTCCATTAGAGCATTTATCCTCCTTTAATCACCCATTCATGACACAACATTTGAAGTTACTTCTTTTTAGCTATCGCTCTGTGCCCTTATTCATTGTTCATTTGACCTTCTCTTGCAGTTTGACACCCAAGAGGATGAGCGCTTATTGCAAGCTTCAGAGAGATTTGAGAGGGACGCAGCTCAGAGATACCCAGACCGACCCTGCATTACCACAGTCATAGACCTCAGTGGGAAGACGGTCTTCATCACACGTTACATTCGACCACTCAGTCCCCCAAAGGAGCTACTGGATGAATTCCCCAATAACCCATTGGAAGCCACGGTCAGTGTGATATTACTTAATGTAGAAAACGTCTTCGGTAATTAGATATAATTTGCTGATGCACTGATATTTATCCCCGCACAGCCCCTCGTTGCTCGATTTGTGTCACTCATCCCTTCTCTGCCTGACCAAGTTTCATTTTCTGCAACCTGCGATCTTTGGAGCACCTGTGACGTAAGTGAACTTTCTTCAAGAAGCCAGCATTGTATACAGAAGGGCAGTGCTCATATTGTAGTACCTTTTGGTAGCTCCTTTTTTGTTGTTGTTTGTTTTTAGCAATTCCTAACCCTTCTAGCGGGTGATGAAGAGGAACACGCTGTACTGTTGTGCAACTACTTCCTGTCTTTGGGCAAGAAAGCCTGGCTTATAATTGGCACAGCCATACCGGAGGTGGGTGACATTTATTTCTTAAACCTGAAGACATTTCATGTGTGTCACAGTAACATTTTTAAGTAGAGCACAGCTTTAAAAACTTGCACATAGACTGTAAATAAATGTTGAAGTAATTACCATTAGCAAGCTGTATTCATAGACTGCTATTCTTTAAAAACATACCAAACAGGGGTAAGAGGTCCTTGCTTCAGTGTTAGTTTTTATTGGCTAAAGACAAGCAGACAGCTAGCGGCTACACCCACTGTGACCCACAGTCTCTAAGCAATATAGTTTAAATATGTTTTATTTAAAAAAATTCATAGAGACCAAAAGAGTTTTTGTTGGCTGTGAATATGCTTATCTTTGCTGTAAAGTTCCATAGTTTGATAATGGAGTCTATGGGGACTGACTTTTGCAACCAGTCTTCAGCCACCACTGCAAGAACAGCTATTTTTGCTGCTTCATTTTTCAGACTTGTTCTTGCAGCAGCACTAAGAGTTCTAAAATCTTCCCTCCTCAGGGACCCACGGCTTATGTCCTGACCCTTGAGCAGAACCTCTACCTTATCTGGAATCCCAGCAGCGGTCAGTTCTACGGGCAGTACGACACCTTCTGCCCACTTCAGGCAGTTGGCTGCTTGGTCAATGCTGACAATGTGAGTAAAGATTTATACATATATTTACTCTTCATCATTTTTACAATTTTGCATAGTTTTATATTCATGTCTGCTTTTTGTTGAGGTTTTTTTTGTTTTGTTTTTTTTAATTTTAAGGTTTGGTTCAACATTCAACAATATACATCACCAATGAGGGTCAGTTTTGACATCACAAAAGCTAATTTGTGGAAACCGTTTTTCTCCCGAACTTTCTCCCACCCTGGACTGTCTAGCGTACAAGTAAGTGTTCAGTATTACTGTATAAACCTATTTTTACTTCTTTGTTTGTTTCTCAAAAATTTGTCATTGTCTTTAGCCAGAGGAGCTGGTGTATCGTCGCACAGACAGGGCAGCTGCAGCAGAGCTTCAGGACAGGCAAGTAAAACAGCAGAAACTGCCGCTTCTCAAAACAACCACGGGCTAAACGCAGCACATGCACCATGTCACTCTGAATAGAATCGAGAGGATCCTGAAGGAGAAGATAATGGAGTGGCGACCTCGTCAGCCAACCCGCTGGAACCGCTACTGCACCACCACCCTGAAACAGTTCCTGCCCAAGCTGGAGCTGATCCGAGGACAAGATGTGGCTGAGGGACACCGCCATGAGCTGCAGAGCCTGCTGGGAGACTACAGAGTAAGTCTGAAAAAGGGTGTGCCTCCGCAAGAAGCTACTGTGAGTCACTGTGTTGTGTCATGGATCTTAAGTCCAGTGCTGAAGAAGTTGGCCGAAAGCGCGTGAGCTGACTTTGAAAAATTCATATCACTAACAGTTTTTTTGGTTTTCTCTTTTTTTTTTTCTCTCTTTTCCTTTGAAGATTTCAGGATTCCCCCTCAATCTGGTGTTCTCTGAGATCCGGCCCATTATAGAGGCAGTGTACAGCACTGGCATTCACAGTGTTCAGGCATCAAATGTGGAGTTTGCCCTGGCTGTGTATGTGCACCCCTACCCAAATAACGTCATGTCAGTGTGGATTTACTTGGCCTCACTCGTCCTCACATGATGTAAGATCTGACTGTTTATCAAGCTTCAGCTTTATCAAAGCTGATGTTTAATGCAAATTACTGTAGATCAAGTTATCTTCATGAACTTTGCAATATTTTTTTGTACTTTTTTTTTGTATTCAGCTTTCCATATGTACTGGCCCATCTCACGATGTCTCCTTCATACTTTGAGTTAGCATGAATCTGCTGCCGATACCAGCTCATTCTACCAGCTGTGACAAGAGCACTAGCAAAAAAGCACAACTATAGAATAATTAGTCAGGAGGGATAAGGAGAGAGGAATGGTCCGTGGAAAGCACTTGCAAAACGGTTCCCTGTTGCCTCTCCAGTGCTTCCGATGTTACTTTTGTTACACCAAAGCAATTTTTAATCACATTTTTAAGGTTTTATTTATGAAAGCAAAAAAGACATGTGTTCATGACATGGTCAGAAATAAACTGTAAAATGTATAAACATTTTCAAATAAGCTAAATTGTATTTGAATTAAATGCATAAACTTCTGTCACCACAGCTTGTTTGCTTTAAATATATCCAGACACTCTGAACCGCGCCTCAAAGGTCTATATGTATATGTATCTATATATGGTAGAGCGAATTTAAGGGTGGAGCTCACTTATTCACTTCACAATTTCAAGTCTAAACCTTCCAAACAATGAGTAAAAGTAATAGATGTTAAAAATTTCCATCTGGCTAGTGATTAAAAACCTGTAAACCAAAACCAAACAAAAAATGCTTGCTTATTAAAAGATTTATGGTTTACATTTTTCATGTGCTGTTTTCAGTCATAAGTTGGCTCCTTAAATTGGCACTAAGACTTTGAGAACCCCCCTTTAGATGGGTGTTACTTTCCACAGCAGGGCCCAGATGTTGCTCAGTGCAGACATCTGCAGATAGGCTCCAAGTGAAGCTAAGTAAACATATAGTTGGAACAACTATTCGTTCAAGGAGTCCAATCTCAGTGTTTGAGGGAGAGGTCGCTGCATGTGAGCAAAATTTCTCAGAACTGTTTTTTTTATTGATTTTAATCTATGAAACATTCCTGACCTGAAGGGAAGTGGGACTCTTCCAGAATGATCTCCCATCAATACGATGAGGGGTTACCGAATGGGTTGAGTGTGAGAATGATGTGAATCAGTCTTCAGAGTACTCAGATCTCAACTCAAGTGAACACATATGAAAGACTGTACCAAAAACTTGGAGAGCACTCTTTAAAACAATCACCAAAACACCAGCTGAAGGAATTGTGTTCATCCATCAGACTACCAGAGACTTGAAGAATCAATACAGAGATACAGGGTGCAACATAACCAATGGTCCTGTGGCTTGGTAAGAAATGTGTGTTAGTCAAGGTGACTGGCCAGCTGCTGAGGCAAATTGGCTTGAAACAAACCCTCACTAATAAGTGAGGGTTTGTTTCATTTTCCTTACAGTCAGCATTTTTATATTAAATTACCAACAAAAGTCCTTCAAACTGCCAGTTTATAGTTTAAATGTGAAGAAAAGTGACAGCATAATTAAATTAAGAAACTAAAAAAAAAGATGCTTGTATGCAGACTCCTTTGTTGGGTTTGCCTTGACATTTATTAAATGTGGCAGATTTCTTATAAACATCCCTTGAGGCTGTCGGCAGCCTTTCTAGCAGCAAGACCTGCTGCATAAAAGAACATTTTTAAGATACTATATTTCTACTATGGAGTCATAATTTGTTGAAAGTTGCCAAGATGCACGGAGGATTTTCTGGCACTTTACTGACATTGGGTCGGCTGTAGCTCAGGTGGTGGATCAGGTCACCTACTACTTAGAAGGTTGGTGGTTCGATACTTTTTTGTTAACACAATAACAATAAGCAACTGCACAGTTTCTAACTCCAAGATGTTTTTATTAATTTGTTGTGAATTTTCAACAGAAATCATGCAAGGCTTTTGAACAGGAAAATAAATTCTGCTGCAGTATCATAAATGATGCAGTACTCTAGCTGGCCAAATACCCTGAAGACTTTTCCCAATTGACTATTTTTAATCCCGCTTTTCTATTTCTCTACAAACTCTTCAATCTTTCTCACAAGAACACTGGTCCATTTCTTTGCCCACTGGAGTGCATAAAGAAAAGTGAAAGCAAGAAACTCTTTCTGGACATTTAGTATCACAAATGTAAAAAAAACAAAAAAAAGGGGGGGGGGGGGGGGGTTAAGGACTACACTGCAACATCAAGTACCAGTTCCTATGTCTGTGCATACTGTCGCTGTGCCAGCATCAACAGTGAACTGAACATCAATGTACGGCAGCACAAGGCAGCGAAAAAGAGTCACATGTAGGGACCTAACCATCAACAATCTGAGTGCCATTTGGAGCGGTCAGCTTCACCCAAAACTCAGACCACTTTGTTTCACCACACATTGTTATCAAATAAACGACGACGTTAGATTCAATTTAACAACAAAATTAACCCTATGCTGATAATGAGTTACAAAGTAAGGGGAGAAGCAGACTGGTGTAAATCTGTATCATTTTAGTGACAAAACAAACTTCGTTTAAACTACAGAAAACCACTGAGTTCTAGGTGTTCATTTTTTTCTAGGTTTTTACTTTTTTTAAACCAAAAAGAAAGAACCAGGATATTTGCAGACAGTTCAAATCCACTGTTACCCTTGTATGTTTTCCTTTTAAACAGCATTATTTCCATGAAATATAGACCGAAAGATTTAGAGCAAAATTACAGTTTCATCAAGAAATATTTTTAAGTGACACAAAATACAGCAAATGGTATTCCCAGAATAAAGTGCAATTAAAAGGAGACATTTCAGAATAGCATCGTTTTGCTGAATCACTCTCCAGAGCGGCAGCAAGCTCTGAAACCACACTGCAGGTTCTGGCAGCCGCTGGCCGTGTCTGCATGGGGACCTGCAGAGAAACACCACACTGCAGTTATCTACTGACCTGCAACCCACGCGACAAGTGAGAAACATCTGACACACACCCCGATATCCACAACATTTAAATATTTTCATTATGTTACTAAATAATTCAACTTTGTGTTACATAAAGTTCTGACAGTAAGGGCATCAATGTATTGTAATGCCTACTTACCTCCCCTCTCAGCGGCATCGGTTACTTACACTAGGACACATGCTATGCGAGTGGGGTTATTAATGTTTGTAATAGTTGCCACACACTGTAACACCACTGTGACATCTTATACAGTACAACATTAACACAGGCCTATGTCAAAACACATTACTAGGTGAAGAGCATGCAGCATTTTAGGTTTAACTTGTGTTACCGTTGATGTTGTCGCAATAATAGAAGTGCTCGTCATTGAGGGAAGGACAGGCCGACACCAGCTCCTGCAGCCCCACCTCAGTGATGAAGAGGCAGCCAGACAGGTTGAGATGCTCCAGCACAGGAAGCCCTCCACGCTGAGACAGAGCCCTGACACACAATGCAATGCAACCTCATTACAGCTACAACAACATGCAGACCAACACTGGGAACATCTAGATGAATGCAGATAATCCAGTCTTACCCTAATAAGAGCTGCACTGTATAATCTGAATTAGCTGATAGAAATGTTACTTGATATGCATTTTGAAAAGCACCTATATCTTTGTCTTAATTCAGTATAGTGGTGAGATGGCAGTACACTGAAATCTATGGTGGAATTCAAGAGCAAAAATAGCAGTAGAAGTATAACTTCCAGGAGGAAAAACCTAAAAACTCTGGAGCAAAGTCATAAATGTTTTTTATGACTAGTGATTTTATGTCCTCTTGACCACTGATATTAAACTTAATCTGTCTAATGCTTTAAAATGACATTTGAACTACTAGTAAGTAGCAGTTTACTTTTTATATGGCGCCGAATGTTTTTACCTTGTGAGTCTGTGAGAGTGTTTATCCCCGGACAAAGACAAATAAGGAAATGACCACAAGGCATTTCTTTGGGGTACGCTGGCAGGCGTTTATATTTCAACAACCAAGGTTTGAAGGGGTACTGTGGCTGGTCTCCAGGTTAAAATTTCATCAGCGCAATTTGACGAAATGTGGTATTTACAGTTGTTCACAGTAACTCATTCATTCCACTGTGTCATTTTAGTTTGCTACCAATCTTCAAAAAACCTACCTAAAAACAAGTCATTTTCATAGAGGGTCATAACTGCCAAACTAAATGTATATATTATTACATTAATAAAAATAAAACAAATTTAGGCATTAACTCCTAAAATGTGACAAGTCACTTCTGTATTCGACTTTGTATTGAAACTCATATTTAAACTAACTTATCTTTCGTTAAAGTTGACCTTTTTTAATTTAATGTATCAGCTTTTCTTTGTATACAACAGCCTGTTTATTTACTGGGAACAAACAGGAATTTGTTTTTACACCTGTATTCAATCTTTACATTCCCTCATTTGCACCTAATTAAGGAAATAAGGGGCCCATTATTTAAAGTCACATGATAAGGTCAGATTTCTGCCTATTGGTTGATCTAATTTTCCTATGTGTGTACAGTCAGGGGATTACTGGAGACCTGAGTTTTGCGGTATGAAGTCAGTGGTTGTGTATACATTTTCTAAGTTTTGCCGTTTCGATCCTCTGTACAGATACTAAAAAATATATATGATGTGTTTTGTAGTTTGTTTGAAAGAGATTGATGCATTAACGTTACCTCAGGCCCAAGTCAGTGACTTGATAACATCCAGAAAGGCTGAGAAACCTCAGTGAGCGTTTCGTTTCTGATTGATCAGTCCTGTTTTCAGGCTGGAGACACTGCAGGCTCCCCATTGAGGAGCATTTAGTCCGAAATTCTGCTGTGCCATTTCTAGTCATGCCTGACTCAGACCCAGTAAAAGTCCTGAGGGCCATGTCGTTTGTGCAGCAGGTGGAGTGACCGCAGAGCACTTCTGCAGACAAGGCATACTGCTGATGCAAATATGAGGCATCTGAGCCAGTCCTGTGCCCCCGCCTCCTGCTCCTCCTGCAACAGCACGAATTTCCCATAAGTTGTGTCTCAACGAAGCTTTCTGCGTCAGTAAGCGGCATCCCACCACGTCGACTCCACTCTGCTGCGTCCTCAATATCAGCAAGGTCCAAAGGATCCAGGACCCATACTTGCGTGGGTGTGCAGGCGGCACCCCAGCGGCCAGTCCCCTGCTTGAAAATTATGGCCTGCTTTCGTCCCACTGGATGTAGGTTTCTCTCATCAACAAGCGTGATGGGACCTGGGGAACTCTTAAGAAGCTTGGCTCGCTTGTCTGAGCGTTTGTCAATGCAGGTGGAAGACATGAGGTCACCCAGCCCAAAAGACAGTTTCTTCAAGGTGTGATCAGTGATTTTCTCACACCCCGACAAATCCAGGTGCTCCAGAGAGTGACAAGCTCCGAGAGATGACCAGCTAAAAAGGAAAGGATAGACTCAATATAAGTTTTCTGAGTTTAATGTACATCCGCTTTGTCATAAATAGTTAGCATTTCTGTACAAAAGGGTTAGGTTTGTGTATGGGATTTCCTATGCCCCCTGAATGCACCATCGGGGTGCATGTCCGCAACTTTAGTTCAGAGACAAACGGCAGCTGAACAACGGACAGTGTGTGCGTTCATAAGACCGTAAGTTAATGTTTTACTTCACTCAGTTATGTTGGTGTTCAGCCATGAGTGTATTTGATGACTTACCAGCAGTTTCTGCTTCTGTTTAAGTGACGTTATGTACAAGTGGCAGTTCGCTAGCATAACAGATTTGTTTGCTAATTAGCTTCTAGCAGAGAGATTCGTTGTTATCATGTTGTTGATTCTGTGCTCTGTGTAACAGATGATAAACCGATGTAAAGTTGCCTTCAGTGCATAGTTGTATGCGGTGTGTTGATGCATAATGTCTGACTTTAAGTTTATGTAACCAGGCTGAAGTATAATGTCAGCTTATTTAGTTATATACTGTACTTGAGTACACCTCAGTTGTATCTTTATGTTTATTATGTAATCTGATTCCTAATTGATTTGTATCATTATGCTTTGTCTGCAGAAACCACACACACACACTCTCTCTCTCTCGCCCAGCTGCGGGCACATTCTCAATTGGAAATACAAAGAATGACAACTTTATTCCTGGACTCTGCCTGTTTGTTCCTCTCACATCTGAACATTTGCAAGTGTTCTGACCCGACACTCTGAAGTGATTGCTGCCAGCTCAGATTTCTTTAACCCTTCGGAACAATTTCAGTATTCATTTTTAATACTAACCTGTCAAATGCAAAGTCTGTAACGTCAGTCTGCGTCAGGTCTAGATGAGTAATATTGGGGCAGAAACTGAGGATTTGACGTACCTGGAAAGCAAGAACATTTATCTTACAACACAGCTCAACCAACGAGCTTTCTGAGCTTTGACATTGTGCTAGTACAACAGCAAAATAAAGGTTTGTGCTCCGCCTACCATTTTACTTGAGACTGTAGAGCTATATGCCAGAACAATGGACTTGACAGAAGGACCGACAGCTGGAAGAAGATTCTGGATAATCCCATTTAGAAGCCTCTTCTCCCGCTTAGCAGTGCTGATTGCAAGGGAGCCCTCAATTTGACCTGACACATCTGATGAACCATTGAACAACATGGGTGACACATTACAGAGCTTAAACTGGAGGTAGTATGACACATCTTTAGGCAACACTAGAGGTGTATCATACCATGATGACACATAAAGCAGAGTCTGGGATCAAAAGCAGCAAAATACTTGAAAAGTAAATAGAGACGACTGGCTTCACCACATGTGAACGAATGTGTGACGCCCTGTTTAAAACTCTTAAACAGACACCTCTACATTTTTAATCTAGTTTTATTACCCAATATCAACAGGGCAACCAGTGAGGAACTATAAAAGTAGAGGTCAAAAATAGACACTAAATGTCTTTAGGTATCATATTTAATGAAGACTTGCCTTTTACACAGGCTGCATATAACCATAAACCTGTTTTACAGCCCTGTTCACACTGAACGTGTCACGTAGAACCAGTGCACCAAAACTGCTCGACCTGAGTGAGTAACTTCTGTAAAACGACACACTGTTGATTTCCTCGCAAACAAATACAGTTTGCAGTAGTGGAAACAATCACATTTTTAGCACTGGCTGCTGAACAGCAGACCAGCTATAGCTTTGGAGCATTCAGAGTTGATTTTTATGAGCAGTTTTCCTCATTTTCAATTTGTTCTTTTCCATTCACTTTTTTTCCAACATCAGTAGTCAGTTTTGGCTGGCTAATTTTATGCTGTTATTGAAAGCCAGTGAATTGTCAACGTTTTGAAAGAGAATGACAAGACACCCACAGATTGCAGTAGTTTATTTACCAGCCATTTTACTTAAACGGTGTGTTCAATGGGAATAGGGCTTAACATTACCGAGCATTTATAAAAGTGGGGGTTTTCTTTGCTTGTTTTTGTCACACATATCTTGCTAAATGTGGGCTGAATGGATAGGAATGACTGGGTAGGAACCTATAATATAACAGTACATCCCAAATGATGCCTTTCTGGCAGCTTGTGTCTGAAACATTACATTAGTAGTAGTTGCTTGTTCTTTAAATACCACTTAAATCGCTATGAGACACAAGCCCTTTACCTAAGACAAAACCTCACCAGACTCATCGACATCAGCGTCCTCATCCCATTCCTGATAGGCACGACCCTCATTCTGCCGACTCTTCACCCACTCCTCATCTGGCTCCTGGTCAAGCTCCCCAGGGGGGCCATTATAATAATCACCTACATAACAGAGACAAAAATATTCATTAGTTGTGTACACACTTGAGTGGAATAATTCTTCACCAGTACATAAAACTCGAGCGTACCTCTGGCCCAGCGCACAGGATAAAGGTGCCTCCACAAAGAGCCGGTCTTAGCTAGCTCTGACCAGGAGCTGCACACTTGACTGCAGCGACACAGATCTTCAGGGCCTAAATAATGGAACAGCCTCAGCATAATTTCCGTGGGGAGCTGGGAGATGTGGGTGGAGGAATTCCTGTTTTTTTCCAGTTCTGAGGAAGAGTATGGAATAGCTTTGCTCGTAAGTGTTCTCAAATACCAAAATGATGAAGTGTACCTTTTACAAATGTCAACCACTTTCTAAGACAGAGTGTTCTTTCATGAAGCTGGTGACTTTAACAGTTAAAACATTGTCCTGGTAGTACAGAGGTCCGTTATCAAGTATACATTTTTAACATTTTGCAGCAAGACAGACGCAGGTATAAACAAGTTAGTCATGCCTAAACTGATCATAAGAAATGCCTTAATAGACAGTCAAAATGTCTGCTGGACATGAGTTACCGCATTGCATTAGATCTAAAAGACAACTGATTGATATGCTTATCTAAACATGTCGTATATTGAACAGTGGGGTTACTTGACCAATTATAATGTGCTTAAGTACGAAGCACCAGCTTAAATATATACTCACTCACCATAATCTGTCTTCTCATGATCAGCATATTTGAAGGCTTTCTGGAGCACCTCCGCCTGGCTCCACAAACTGAAGCCTTTTAGCACCTCCGCAGCACTGTCCAATTGCTGTTGGTTGCAGTGCTGCGCTATCACTTGTTTCTTGATGTCCTTGAGCTCCTCATAGCTGAAGTACTGCATAAGCATAGGCTGAAACACCTGCAACGAATCTCCTCAGTTTACAAACAGCTTGCAACAGTTTAATTTACCTGGACACGAACAGACACGTTTTAACTTTCAGTGTATCTTTTTACCTTTTGTTGTTCAACATAAATTAGTCTTAATTGATGTCCCACACAATGGGTAATTAAAATATTATAAAAAAAAAATTTTTAAAAAAAGAAAGGAAAAGAAATTTGAGCATCTTATACCTCCTCTTCCTCCTTCATGTGGGGCAGAAAGTCCTGTGTAAAAGCTTCTAGTCTCTCCTTCAGCTGCTGGGCATAGTTAAGCTGCTCATATTCACTCTAAAAACACACAACAATGATTAATTCATGGTCTGTGTCCAAATCACCCTTACTCAATCACTACTCCCTACATTGAGAAGTACATTTTGATTTTGCATCATCATTAATGGCTGTGTTGTGCAATAATTGTTGTACATTAAAATATTATTTTCTATTCAAAAATATTTTAATGTCATTACTACAGGAGTTGATTTACTCAGGGTTACTCAGGGTTATTTCTCAGGGTAAATATCATGAACTCTTTTTTTAACACAAATGACGGGAATTCAATATAATTTAAATATTTAGGACAGTATTGTTTTTCCCAGGAGACAGTTTTCCTTGGGACAGAAAGCAGGATTACTCCTGAAAGCAAAAATAGAAAATGTTTTCTGATTTGCAAACTGGCAGCGGAAGTTCGGGTTTACACAATTGCATAATTCTAAAAAGGCCTTTATTTTTGCCTCTTATTTCTTGGGGTGGAGGTTTGCCCATGGCTTGACAGAACAATAACTCTTGTCTCTCGATAAGCAGATCACAAAAATAACCAACCCTCTGCTCCAAGCAGTTCAACTTACTAACTTCATCCTTAATAACTTCATTCATCCTTTTTCTTCTTTTAAATGTGAAACTGTAACACTTGAGAACTGTGACAAAAGTGGATATAACAAATGAGTATTATTCCACACTTAAAGTGTAGTATGATTAACGTGCAGATTTCTCATGGCACAATGGGCCTTTAGGGACTGACTGCCCAAGTGTGTAAGTTAGCTAAAACTAATTCTCATTTATTATAATGCTGGTAATTTTGCTTCGCATGTGAGTAAAACCGCTTTGAAGAGGTGCCGGAAATTACATGTGTACATGAAAAATAAAAACCCTTGATGTCTTTGTATGTACTATAATCTTTGCGTTGCTGACATGATACTTATTCTAATGACTGAGTGGTACCCAACAATTGAGCACTGTACTACATGTTTTCCCCTTACCTAAAGCCAATGTTTTTCTGGTTAGCTATTTTTAAAGTTGCATCAAGTGAAATATAGGATCATAGCATGTCAATAAAATGTGTATTTTAAAATGCCAGTCGATCGTTACCTTAATACTATGAAGCCCTTTCTCAAAGAGGGACAACATCTCTGAAAGTTTGTTGTCAGAGTGTACATTGTACACTGTGCAGCAGCGCTGCTGCAGCAGCCCGATAATGTACTCGTTCTCAATTTGCTCATGCATCTTGAACTCCTTAAATGTGGCGCACAGGGACTGGAGAAATGAGCGGAAATCATTGTTGTTGGAGAAGTTGGTGTTGGACAGCTGTGGAAGAAGAATTATCAAATAAGATCTTTGCGTTATTTCTTACAAAATAAATCATCACATAAGATCCATGTGATCTATGTTAGCGTTGCAGTTGGTAGGATTAGACACGTAACACGTAATACTATGTTTACATATACGTGATACGTATATGTAAACATAGTGGCTGTATGCCAGAGTGTCAAATCATCAGTGTTGTAACCGAGCTGGGGTTAGTGAAGCACACCCTTCGTGCATTAGCTGTTGCAGCTAAATGAGCTTACCTGGCTTGTCTTGTTAAGACACTTCTTATTAATATATGCACCACCATTTGCGAGAACATTAGAAACTCCAATGTGGCACTTAAAGCACGTTATATAAGCTATCTTGCAAGTTAGTTAGGCTAGTAAACAGAAAAAGCTTTTAGCTGCGGAGAGGAGTAGCTATAAAACTTTATTAGGTTCAGTCGGATAGGGTTCCACGCTGCTGGAAACGTGAATACTATCACGTAACGCTGACCACAGATCAACCAAAGGGTCTCAGTGTGGTCGTCAGACAGTCATCCGACAGTTCATCTCCTTCGACTGACTCAATTATTGCTGCTATTACGCTAGCTAGCTAGCTAGCTAGCATGCTAGCAGGTGTTCGCTTCACCTTCAGACACCAACCTCCAAAAAATTGTTCGTAAATCTGCAAAATAAGGAACGACAGTTAGTTGTACACACCTTTTCGCAGTACAGGCCCACCAGCTGCTTCATTCGCCAGTGTGGGCCAGTAAAAACATCCACCTCGTCCGGAAAAGGAGCCATGTTCACTGGACCTCACTGCGTCATCTGCTCACAGCCTTCGATACAATCAAACAAGGAGGCGTGAGCGAGCCGCCCGCGTCACCGCGGCTTGTAAATCCAGTAAATGTGTTTAGGAATTTAGTCTAAATT
>NW_024582422.1:1672505-1714096 GCF_018398535.1 Haplochromis burtoni
AAAGCAGATATTGCTAAGAGCTGAAGTTCAGAGGCTGTCAGATTGGTGTGCAGATAACAACCTGGACCTCAATACCACCAAAACAAAAGAACTGGTAGTTCACTTCAGAAGGAGGAAGTCCGAGCTGCAGCCTGTCAGCATCAAGTTTCTGGGTGTGCACATAGACACAGACCTCCAATGGAGCTCTAACACCTCTGCGGTCTTAAAGAAGGCCCAACAGCGTCTCCACTTTCTGAGAATCCTCAGAAAAATGGACCTGAAGAAGGAGTGTGACCGTTTCCTACGGTGTCCATTGAAGAGTTGCGTAACTGGCATCGGGTGGTTCTATCAGCTGCACCACCAGCAATACAGAAAGGCTCGATTATAATTATAAAATATTGACCGCTGTCTCAAGAGGGCACGCAGCATCCTACGGGACTGCACACACCCAGGACACCGGGTGTTTAAGCTGCTGCCGTCTGGCAGGAGGTTCAGGCTGCTGAGGTCCCGAACAAATAGACTCAAGGACAGCTTTTACAACAGGGCAATAGCCCTGATCAATGTAAATAGCTGACCTGACTGGATACCTCCCTGGACTTTTTTAGGGGGGAGGTAACAATGTTTAAAACGATAACAATAATATTTATATTTATAACAAGGTGCAATAATAATTAATGTTCAATAATAACTAGTGATGGGTCGTTCGCGAACGAAATGGATCTTAGAGCCGGCACTTTGACGTGAACGACGCGAGCCGACTCCTTATCGCGAGCCGTCACGTGGTTTTTTTTGTTTTTTGTTTTTCTTTCTCTCAGCCTCTCTCTCGCACTTTTTTCCGCTTCACTCTGCACGCGAGCCTTGTGCTTTACGCTGGGCAGAGGGGGGAGGGGCGGTAGTTACACTCAGTAGCACAGGAACAGAGCGGGAGGGAGAGAGAGAGAGAGCCAGGGACAACAACGTCACATTAGAAAGGTATAGTAATCATCCACAACTATTTTCGGTTGCAGATGATAAAGGATTCAGAAAGTTTATTCATGCAGGTCCATATGACAGAGAATATGCATCTTCTTTTTGTTTTCATATTTTAATTTATATTTAATTGTGTTGTGGTTTGCAGTGTTTTGTGTTGTTTCACTTTAAATTTGTTTAAAAGGAAAAAGCTGAAAATTTAAATAGTTAAAAGTTGAAATGTGAATAGTTGATTTTTGTATTATATGATTTATTTATTACATTTTATGTGGAGTGAATAAATAAAAGTATATTTACGGTGGCCCCTAGAGACAAAGCACATACAAACTTCAAATCACGTACGAACTCTGAAGCATGTACAAACTCCAAAACACGTAAAAACACGTACAAACTCCAAAACACGTACACACTCCAAAACACGTACAAACTCCGAAGCACGTAAAAACTCAGAAGCACATAAAAACTCAAAACACGTACAAAAGACAACAGAAGTGCTCCAGGATGCCGGGCGCAGTGTTGAGCCTTTGTTATCTTGTGGCTACACAAGCCAGCAAGTACCAACGACCGGATTTGGTGTGTGGTAATAACAGGTAAATGAACTTTTTTTTTAAATTATTTGAATATATATGAGTGCTTGTGTATAAATACACAAACAATACACATATGCTTTCAATTGTGTAATTTAAGTGATCTAGGTAGCTCTGTTTTGGAAGTTCAGTTCATGCTAGAAATGTGTTTTGGAGTTTGTACGTGTTTTGTCTCTAGGGGCCACCGCATATATTTATATATAAACATATATAAATAAAACCACTTTTTTTACATTAGTAATTCCTTTTGTGCATAATTTTATATTATTGTTAATAATAAATTAATTAAAGCAACAAAACAACCTGAAGAGCCGGTTCGGAGCCAAAAGAGCCGGATCTCTAAAAAGAGCCGGAAATCCCATCACTAATAATAACAGTGTGCAATACACATACACTTATTCTTCTTTTTTATACTAAGTTAATATACTGTGTTGTGTTGTTTGTTACGTTGTGATGTGTCATATCGTGTCGTGTTGTGTTATATGTAGTGCCGACGTAGGACAGTTTTTCCAATTTCATTGTACTACTGTACTATGTATGACTGTGCAATGACAATAAAGAGTTATCTTATCTTATCTTACCTGTATGGAATACCGTAACTGTCAAACTGAAAGACCACAGTATTGATTCAAATTATAAATTATATAAAAGCTGCTTCTGTATTTATTATCTAATTGTCTACTTATTTATTTATAAAATATTAATAAAATTCTCCATTTTTTTATTTACTTTTAAAAGTGTTCATTATGGATAGGCTTCAAGGTTTATTGATTCCATTGTTATTGACTTCAAATATATCTTAAATCAATTATTACAGTTTGGTAATGAAAAACATAAACACCCACCATGGTGGATAAGTTATTGCAGTGTGAACTTAATTTAATTGTTTGGTAAACACTAGTTTAGTGCTCCTGCAGCAATTGCAGTAGTCGTTCTCTTTGGATGGTGGGTCAGACATTTAATGAAATAATTTCCCCAATTTAATCTTATTTTCACAGCATTTAGTAACATTGTTTATTTAGTGATTAATTTATTTCAGTCTTATTTTAGGTTTAGGTCTTCCGTACTTTATGTGGGCTCTGCCACATAAAAACCTGACAAAAACCTGAAAGTCATATATAAAGTATACTGTATATTTAAATAGGTATAGCATACTGGCATACTGTTCAGCACCCTTGCAATTCCAAAGTCTCCAAGCTGAACTGTTCCATCTTTTGTCAAAAAGATGTTCTACACAAGCATTATGAGAACACATGTAAATAATCCAATACATGCAAACAAACAACTTATCACTTAAAGGGAATCTGTTAGGGTGAGGCTGTGTGCAGACAGGAATAGGACCCAAGGTGCAGACTCCGGAGACAGTCGTGAACTCAAAAAGGCTTTAATTTGGTACTCAAAATATAACATAACTGAAAAAACTCAAAACAAACTTAAACTGGAGGAATGACAGAACACACAGCTAGGAAAACAGTAGATCGCGACACGGACACAGAGAAACACAGGGCTTAAATACACAGAGGGAGCAATCAGGGAATGGGTAACAGGAGGGAAACACAGCTGGGGCAAATCAGAACTGACGAGACAAGAAGCGTAAACTGAACACACTGAGATAAGACAGAGACCTTCAAAGTAAAACAGGAAACACATAACACAGACTGAACAAAAGACACAGACTCACATGCACTGCAACAGAGGGAACAGAGACGTGGGACCAGGGCAGACACAGACACTGACTGGACACGGGGATATAGCAACTAAGGATACACAGAGACGCGAACTAGACAAGGGGATACAGCTGACAGGGGAGACAGAGCAACTAGAGAAGACAGAGACATAAACCATAAGACAGAACTCAAAGAAACCAAAGACTAGAAAGTATAAATAATATAATAAACTCAAAAACCCTGGGTCAACGACCCAGGCATCCTAACAGAATCTTGTGATTTATGAAACAATACCTGTGATTTTATGTCTCTGTGGAGAATTTTTCGATCGTGTACATGCTTGAGCGCTAGGCAGATCTGCACAAACCAATCTAGGATCTCAAAAAAGGAGACTACAGTAAACCATATGTATTGTGATCAGTTTGACCAAATATCTGTATACTGTTTGCACAGTGA
The DNA here is from genome assembly GCF_018398535.1 of Haplochromis burtoni. NCBI lineage: Eukaryota > Metazoa > Chordata > Actinopteri > Cichliformes > Cichlidae > Haplochromis > Haplochromis burtoni. The sequence continues at coordinate 1,676,164 of NW_024582422.1, forward strand.
CTGCCTTGAGTAGTTGCTGGCTTACTTGCGCTTCTGAGAACAGTACCCCTTTCTGAGAGTTGATCTTTTTGAATAGGTCTCCACCCTCGCAGTAGTCCATCACAATATACAGGCAGCCACCCTCTGGGAGAAAAATACAAATAAAATAAAAAAAACTTATAGTATGTAGTTATCACACAGTGCACATTTGATAATAGTTTCTTCACATAAACAGATGAGCTATTTGAATGCCATTAATACCTTCAAAAGATTCCTTATACTGGACGATGTTTGGATGACTCATGTTAGCAAGAACAGCAACTTCCTTTTTTTTTTAATTCATATTTTGGATGGACAGAAACATTAACAAATATACAACTGGAATAATCATACTGTCAGTTCTCTGTCCGTTTCTTAACAACAACCAACAAATAAGGACAAACAAACAAACAAACAAACAAACAAAAAAAAAGCCCAGGAGAAACAAAATGATATACCGCCTCCTGGGAAACATCAGCAAAAACAAAAGCAATGGGGGCAAAACACCCGGGTGCCTAAAAACAAAACATAACCTTGACCACTGATGACATTAAGACAATTTCTTCCCTCTACTGACTTTCAAAGTAAAAAAAAAAGACAACAACAAAGATACCAATGACACATGAACCCCCCAAAAGAACATTTATCATAATATCTAGGAGACATTGTCGATGTACAACAAAAAAGGACCCCAGACCTGCTCAAAAATATCTTCTCTCCCCTTAATTCTGTACATAACCCGTTCATATGATGCCATCTTAGACATTTGTTCAGTCCATTCCCTGAGAGAACAGGGGCTGGATGACTTTATCCTGCATCCAGTTATGAAAGCCAGACGCATCCACAATCTCTGTTTTTTTGAAAGGATATTATTGTCAGGTAACAGGCCCAGGACACATACAGCTGGAGATTTAGAAAGATTGAGTTTAAAAATATCATTCACCAAGTTAATGATCCCATCCCACAAATAATCATTTTTCCGACATGTGTACAACATATGACCTAGAGTCCCGGCTTCCTCCTGACATTTCCAACAGGTGTCATTATCCACAAGCTTCAGCCTGACTAATTTACTGGGAGTCCAGTAATTTCTGTGAAGCAACTTGTACTGGATAAGTTGAGACTGTGTTTCAGGTGAGCAAACATACCATGATGAAACCAGCGTCTTCCAACTGTCCTCTAAAATCTGGATACCCAGATCCTTCTCCCAACACTGCCTCAGTCCCCCCAAACTGGGAGAGTGCGCCTCTCTGAAGATCCCATAGAATTTGATCCCATAGATTCTCCTTGATGACATACTGGTGTCCATGATCTTTGGATTTGACCAGGATAGCCTTTCCAAATGAACCTTCCCCAATTTTCTTCACCTTTTCGTACTTGTCCATGTTATTGGAATGACTGGCTCCACACGCTGGATCTACAAAGACATCAAGAACATGCTAATGCTATTGCTCGGTGTAACTAGGCTTTAATCGAGGGTTCTGTGACAGAAGCTTTATAAAAGGCAAACATTTGGTAATTGTGCGTCGTCCTGGAAATGTAATGTTAGCTCCATTGTGGACCGCTGTCAGACAGAAAGAGACGGACTGTGATGCTGAGATGCAAGACACAACACAGCTGGTAGCAAAACAGCTAGCGTTCCCGTTACTTAGAAGCTAGAAGAAGATGGGAGCTTCATAAAATATTTACCTTGTGAATGTACAAAACTCTAACTGATATAATATCACCGGCTCACTGTGTAGCCGTATACGTTTCTGTGTGCCTTACCATTAGTCTTTTCTCGCTGCCTTTCTCGTAGAGGTTTGGGTACTTGATACTGTCCTCGCACTCTCTATCTAACTACGGCTACATTTTTTGTACGTTTTCATTGGTCAGATGTACCAAGACCGAACATTAATTGGTGGACACGACTGTCCATCATCTTTTATTGTGGATGACGCTTACCAGTCTCCGCCCCCAATGACACCGTTGCTGTGGACATTTTCCATAGCAACCGCAAACCAACTGAGAAGCATGGAGAACGTGTAACGTTTGGCGATTAATTTAGTTAAAATGTATTTATTTTTTAGTTACTTCATCTAGTATTTTCATATTATGTATCTAAACCACAGAGCTTCGCTAAATTTAGTAACACACTATCCTCCTAATACCTAACTCTGCCATGGAGGAGCTGCGCAAGACAATAAGCAACCAGCAGAACTCCCATCCAAACGCAGTGCACATTATAGCTGGGGACTTCAACCATGCTGATTTAAGGTCAGTATTCCCCAGATTTGAACAGCATATTAAATGTGCAACGAGGGGGAAAAACACATTGGATAAAGCCTACAGCAACATCCAAAAAGGCTACAGAGCAACCCCTCTACCACATCTAGGTTTGTCAGACCACATGTCCATGCTGTTGATCCCTGCATACACTCCCATTAGGAGAAGAGCCCCTGTGAAAACCTGGCCAGAAGGTGCATCACATCAGCTGCAGGACTGTTTTGAAAACACGGACTGGAGCGTGTTCGAACATCAGGACCTTGAAGAGCACACAACATCAGTGCTCTCATATATTAACTTCTGTGTCAACAGTGTCACTGTGGACAAACGTCTCCGGGTGTATTCCAACCAGAAACCCTGGATGACTAAAGAGGTCCAGGTCCTGCTGAAGCAACGTGACGCCGCTTTTAGATCCGGTGATGGTATGCAGTACAGTGCAGCCAGATCTGAGTTGAAAAGAGGCATCAGAGAGGCCAAGGCAGCGTACAAGAGAAGGATCGAAGACCACTTCACCACCAACAACTCACGACAGGTATGGCAGGGAGTTCAGCACTTAACCAACTACAAACCTGGCAATACCACGTTGACTGAGGGTAACGCGGAGCTTGCAGAGGAGCTGAACCACTTCTTCGCACGCTTTGAGGTGAAGGGACCAGAGGCAGCAGCAGCAAAAACATCGGACAGCAGCAGCCCAAGCCTCATAGTGCAGGAATATGAGGTGAGGCGCACACTGAGGGCAGTGAACCCCAGGAAGGCCACCGGACCAGATGGGGTAACCGCAAAGGTCCTAAAAGAGTGTGCAGACCAGCTGGCTGGGGTCTTCACTAAGATCTTCAACATACAGAGCTAACAGATCAACTGAAGATGCCATTGCTACAACGCTCCACACCACCATCTCTCACCTGGAAGTGCAGGGCCGTTACGCCAGGCTGCTCTTTGTTGACTTTAGCTCTGCTTTCAATACGATACTCCCGGACAGACTAATAGATAAACTGCTGGAAATTGGACTTCCTTCCACCACCTGCCGCTGGATCAGAGACTTCCTCTCAGACCGTGTACAGAGAGTTAGAGTGGGGCCTCATCTTTCCTCAGCCCTCAGCCTCAACACCGGCTCTCCACAAGGCTGTGTACTGAGTCCCCTACTGTACACTCTGTACACACATGACTGTGTTAGTTCCCACCCAGACAACACAGTCATCAAGTTTGCAGATGATACCACCGTGGTGGGGCTCATCTCAGGGGGAGATGAGACTGCATACAGAGCTGAAGTTCAGAGGCTGTCAGATTGGTGTGCAGATAACAACCTGGACCTCAATACCACCAAAACAAAAGAACTGGTAGTTGACTTCAGAAGGAGGAAGTCCGAGCTGCAGCCTGTCAGCATCAACGGGGAGTTTCTGGGTGTGCACATAGACACAGACCTCCAATGGAGCTCTAACACCTCTGTGGTCTTAAAGAAGGCCCAACAGCGTCTCCACTTTCTGAGAATCCTCAGAAAAATGGACCTGAAGAAGGAGCTGCTGACCGTCTTCTACCGCTGCTCCATTGAAAGTGTGCTGACGTACTGCATCGGTGTGTGGTTCTACAGCTGCACCACAGCACACAGAAAGGCACTCCGGAGGGTCATCAACATGGCCCAAAAAATCATTGGACATCCTCTTCCCTCCCTGAAGGACCTGTACAGCACTCGCTGTCTCAAGAGGGCACGCAGCATCCTACGGGACTGCACACACCCAGGACACCGGGTGTTTAAGCTGCTGCCGTCTGGCAGGAGGTTCAGGCTGCTGAGGTCCCGAACAAATAGACTCAAGGACAGCTTTTACAACAGGGCAATAGCCCTGATCAATGTAAATAGCTGACCTGACTGGATACCTCCCTGGACTTTTTAGGGGGAGGTAACAATGTTTAAAACGATAACAATAATATTTATATTTATAACAAGGTGCAATAATAATTAATGTTCAATAATAACTAGTGATGGGTCGTTCGCGAACGAAATGGATCTTAGAGCCGGCACTTTGACGTGAACGACGCGAGCCGACTCCTTATCGCGAGCCGTCACGTGGGTTTTTTTTTTTTCTTTCTCTCAGCCTCTCTCTCGCACTTTTTTTCCGCTTCACTCTGCACGCGAGCCTTGTGCTTTACGCTGGGCAGAGGGGGGAGGGGCGGTAGTTACACTCAGTAGCACAGGAACAGAGCCAGAGAGAGAGAAAGAGAGGCAGGGACAACAACATTAGAAAGGTATAGTAATCATCCACAACTATTTTCGGTTGCAGATGATAAAGGATTGAGAAAGTTTATTCATGCAGGTCCATATGACAGAGAATATGCATCTTTTGTTTTCATATTATAATTTATATTTAATTGTGTTGTGTGTAACGGAGTTAAAAATACATATGAAAAACATGCACTTACCTGTTCTTAATTATCATTTTAAGTGTGAATTTTATCATTTTTTTATTGTATTTTATTTTGAAAACCCAGAAACCGGATCTCACTCTAACGTTTAGAAGCTGCTAAGGCTTCCGCTCCTCACAGCGCGCGTTTGCACTGTGAGGGTAAGTCCTGTAATGAAAGGCTCTGGCATTTTTATGGTTTCTGGTGTGAATGTTGTTACATAAGTTGTACATGTCGATGTATATAGGTTCATATTGATGTTAGAAAGTTTCTGTGTAACTGAAACAAAGGCGGGTTGCTGTTAAATAGTGTTTCTGCCGTATTTATGCTCTTTGGCAGTTAGTCTTTGTCAGCCCCCTAGTGGTTGCTGCGCATAGCAGGAAATGTGTTTGGATGTACCGTTTTTCTGTGCTTTTTGTGATGTTGTTTTACATTGTAGGAGCTACAATTGCTGTACCATCAGAAGACACCTGTTGAGTGTGTTTTATGTCTTCTGCAGGTACGTGAGCTTGTTAACAGCCATTTTGTCTGTAAAGCACAAGCAAGTGAAGATGTAATGCGCTATTGTTAATTTGACCACTAGAGGGAAATGTTTAGTTGGTGATACTTATGTTATCCTGTTATTCTGTTTTATACGATTGTGAAATGTATTTTATTAGTCATAAGATTTCTTTTGTATACAAGCTCAGTATGACAGAGTGTAAAATGAGAGAAATTATTATTTTCCACCTTTTCTTTATTAAAAGGTTAATTGTAAGTCTGTTAACACAGCGCGCGTTTGCACTGTGAGGGAGCTACAATTGCTGTACCATCAGAAGACACCTGTTGAGTGTGTTTTATGTCTTCTGCAGGAATAAATCGTGAAAAGCCAATCTTTCTGAGCGTCTGTGATTTTTGAAGAGCTGGAAGTGTTACAGTGGTTTGCAGTGTTTTGTTGTTTCACTTTAAATTTGTAAAAGGAAAAAGCTGAAAATTTAAATAGTTAAAAGTTGAAATGTGAATAGTTGATTTTTGTATTATATGATTTATTTATTACATTTTATGTGGAGTGAATAAATAAAAGTATATTTACGGTGGCCCCTAGAGACAAAGCACATACAAACTTCAAATCACGTACGAACTCTGAAGCATGTACAAACTCCAAAACACGTAAAAACATGAGAAGCACATAAAAACTCAAAACACGTACAAAAGACAACAGAAGTGCTCCAGGATGCTAGGTGCAGTGTTGAGCTTTTGTTATCTTGTGGCTACACAAGCCAGCAAGTACCAACGACCGGATTTGGTGTGTGGTAGTAACAGGTAAATGAACTTTTTTTAAATTATTTGAATATATATGAGTGCCTGTGTATAAATACACAAACAATACACACATGCTTTCAATTGTGTAATTTAAGTGATCTAGTAGCTCTGCTTTGGAAGTTCAGTTCATGCTAGAAATGTGTTTTGGAGTTTGTACGTGTTTTGTCTCTAGGGGCCACCGCATATATTTATATATAAACATATATAAATAAAACCACTTTTTTTTACGTTAGTAATTCCTTTTGTGCATAATTTTATATTATTGTTACTAGGGCTGCCACAAACGATTATTTTGATAGTCGACTAGTCACCGATTATTTTTGCGATTAGTCGACTAATCAGATCATCATCCATTGGACGTAAAACGTACAGCTTATTGCACCAGCAGCATCTGCTCTTATATAACTATCATTAGCTTACAGCTTTAAGTGTTTCAGGTCTGTGCTAACTAAAAATAAAGACAAGATGAAGTTTAATAAACTCCTTGCTATCTAAAATATAACAGGACACCGGAGTAAATTCTCGAGCATCTCACACTTCTGATAATCAGCTGTCTGCTTGACGTTTATTCAGCTGTGTAAAAACTATAACTTTAATCTCAGCCAAACCGATTTACTCAGGAACAAATAAAATACTGAAAAAAGCCAAACAATAACATTTTTAAGTTATCTAAGTGACTCATATGTTTAACCTGAGTAGCGAAAGACGGCGGTGGGTTTGAAAACGATTTGCCGGGAGTCCGGTGTTCTCACCGCGCTAGTGACCTAGCCCCCGGCTAGCTATCGAGCTAGTGGGTAACAGACGTCTCCGAAAACGTCGGAGCGCTTTTGAAAATATGTGGTGTCCTGATAAACTGAGCAGATATTTGAGGTTTACACAGCTACATTCTCGCCTGAAAATATGTTAAACGTTTATTTTGTGACCCAGAAAGAATAATAAGAGTAATATTAAAACTAACTAGCTGCCGCCATTGTTGGAAACTGAGCTGGGCTGCGCTATGAATTCTGGGACACAGCTCTTCTTCTTCTTCGGGGTTTAACGGCAGCTGGCATCCTTGTACATGCAGTGCTGCCATCTTCTGTTTCAGTCCGTTATTACACTCTTAAATCCTACTACTTATTCCTGCGTCTTTTGTGATCTTACAAAGCTTCAAACGATGCGTCGACTATTAAATCAGTCGTCGACGATTTTGATAGTCGACGTAATCGTGACTAGTCGACTAATCGTGGCAGCCCTAATTGTTAATAATAAATTAATTAAAGCAACAAAACAACCTGAAGAGCCGGTTCGGAGCCGAAAGAGCCGGCTCTTTTTAGTGAGCCGAACCGAAAGAGCCGGATCTCTAAAAAGAGCCGGAAATCCTATCACTAATAATAACAGTGTGCAATACACATACACTTATTCTTCTTTTTTATACTAAGTTAATATACTGTGTTGTGTTGTTTGTTGCGTTGTGATGTGTCATATCGTGTCGTGTTGTGTTATATGTAGTGCCGACGTAGGACAGTTTTCCAATTTCATTGTACTACTGTACTATGTATGACTGTGCAATGACAATAAAGAGTTATCTTATCTTATCTTATCTTATGTATGGAATACCGTAACTGTCAAACTGAAAGACCACAGTATTGATTCAAATTATAAATTATATAAAAGCTGCTTCTGTATTTATTATCTAATTGTCTACTTATTTATTTATAAAATATTAATAAAATTCTCCATTTTTTTATTTACTTTTAAAAGTGTTCATTATGGATAGGCTTCAAGGTTTATTGATTCCATTGTTATTGACTTCAAATATATCTTAAATCAATTATTACAGTTTGGTAATGAAAAACATAAACACCCACCATGGTGGATAAGTTATTGCAGTGTGAACTTAATTTAATTGTTTGGTAAACACTAGTTTAGTGCTCCTGCAGCAATTGCAGTAGTCGTTCTCTTTGGATGGTGGGTCAGACATTTAATGAAATAATTTCCCCAATTTAATCTTATTTTCACAGCATTTAGTAACATTGTTTATTTAGTGATTAATTTATTTCAGTCTTATTTTAGGTTTAGGTCTTCCGTACTTTATGTGGGCTCTGCCACATAAAAACCTGACAAAAACCTGAAAGTCATATATAAAGTATACTGTATATTTAAATAGGTATAGCATACTGGCATACTGTTCAGCACCCTTGCAATTCCAAAGGTCTCCGTCTTTCAAAAAAATGTAATATCGCAAACGATTAAGCAACAAAAAATACATATCTCAGTTTAAAATTCTGTTTTATTTTATTTTATTTTATTAAATATGCTACATTTGTTACAAGTATCATTACTGCTAAAGGAGGCCAAGGAGTAACTAAACATCTGACACAATAAGCAGGAAAGTGCAGAAGGGAGAGGTGAAGTAGCCATGGTGGTAGCGAGTCGGCTACAAGCTAAGCTAGCAAAACAGTACAGACACAGTGAGTGAAAACTTTGGCTATAAATTAGGTAGTGAGTACACAGAAAGTGTGCTTCGGATGAAACACATGAAGATTATACTATGAAAAAGAATGTATTTAAAGTTTTTAATTAAATTGCTAAGCAGATAAGCTACTCAAAAACATCACTGTGTTTGAGCAGGAACTGGAAGTGATACTCTACCGCAGAGAGAGCGAACACCAAGTGACAGCGCCACCAAGAGTGACTGAGTTTCTTACCTGCCATAGAGTGTGTTTAATCTCACTTTCTTAGTCCCCTGAGTTTGTAGCATCACGTTAGTTTTTAGTTTGAGTAACTCCTGAGGTTAGATTTATTCCTCTCGCCTTTTGTTCTTGTTTAGTGTTTTTGCCTTTAACTATTTTCCCTTGTGTCACCTTCGCTTGCTGAAATAAAATCTTGCTTTTTGCTCATCCTCCGAGCTTCAGAGTGGTGTCTGCACCTGAGTCCTTTAACCTGTATTGGCCGTCGTGACATAAAACCACATACATACATAGTGTCATGGTCCTGAGCCTGCTGACTCAGGGTTTTGTGTTTCTTTATGCGTTTGTTTATTCTGAGTATGTATTCTGTTATGATTTGCCATTTGTTAGGTTTCTGTTCTGTGCCTGCCCTGATCCCACTTCTGTGTTCTGCCTGTCTATGGTGTCACACTGTCTGTTTGTGAACCTGTCTTTTTAGTTCAGTGCCTTGTCTGGTTCTCTGTGTCTGAGTTTCCTGTTTTATTCTGAAGGTCCCCGTCTCATGTGAGTGTGTTCAGTTTACGTTTCCCCTGTCCCGTCGGCTCTGATTTCTCCCAGGTGTGTTGCCCTCCTGTCTCTCATCCCCTGATTACTGCTGTGTGTATTTTAGCCCTGTGTGTTCTCCTGCTTGTTGCCGGTTTGTCTGTGTTCCACGGTGCCCTGTTCCTCATCTCTCTGCCTCTCACCCCGTTTGGTATCATTTAAGGTTTGTTGTTTAGTTTTCCCAGTTTAGGTTTCTTTAGTTTTGTCATCCCTCATTGCCTGTTTTGCCACTACGCCACTTTGTAAATAAACATCACTAGCATTATCATCTACTGCCTGCATTTTGGGTCCTTTCTCCCTCCAACATCACACGGCTCACCTCGGCAGCCGTGACAGTACGAACCGGCCACAATGGACCCAGCAGCATTCAACCCAACCGAGGAGCTTCAGGAGGGATATTATTAACTCTGTGGATAAATTAATCAACTTATGGCTGGAGCACGAGGGGAGAGAATTCCGTCAGGCCATAGCTAATCGGCTGCAGCGCTTAGTTTCTGGTCTCCCCTGGTTGCTCAGCTCACTTCATCCGCTCGCACAGAATTTTGTTCTGAACGAACTTTGTCTTCACCCCCCGGTTGCTACCACCCACCCTGCAACTCATGCTTCGCTGCCTGTCCTGATGGAGGATGCTCTGCCCAGCCTGTCAACACAGCCTTCACAAGGGAAACGGCGCTCACGCCGTCAACGCTCCTCACCACAGTCGGACCTAGGGATTTCAGAGCGGCCGGCTGTGGTGAGTGGACAGGACAATAGTATTGGTTTGAACTGTGGGACTGTTTACTCAGGGGTTATGTTCTGTACGGCAAAGGACAATGACTGCTTATCGCCTGTTCAGTCTACTGCTCAGCTACCTTCAACCCAGTTTCCAGTGTCACCTACACAGCAGCCTGTAGCTCAGTTAGCCGCCCGGCCTCAAGCTCAGTTAGCCGCCCGGCCTCAAGCTCAGTTAGCCGCCCGGCCTCAAGCTCAGTCTCCAACTCCACCACAGTTGTCATTTCAACCTTTACTTCAGTTGCCCTTAGTTCAGCCTCTATTTCAGCAGCCACTAGCCCGGTGACCTGTGTCACCTGCTCCTCCAGTACGACAAGCTAAATCAATTCTATCCGAAGGGAATTGTTTTTCATTCGTCCATTGTAAATAGAGAGACAAACCCATAAATAATGTAATCGTTCCTCAAAAGCTGGCCCGTTTAGAGACAGTAACTCTCTCCAGGGCCTCCCCAGAGTCTGAGTTTCAATCCGCAGTCGACTCTGGACCCCTGGAGGCTAAAAAGTCAGAAAGTTGTCTCTTCAAACCAGTCACTGGTGCAAAGAGAGTACCTTGCTCCAGGGCATCTCAGCATGGAGGGAAAGCTTAATGCACGAGATGGTAAGAGCTGTTGGGACTAAAAAAAAACTGAGCGGAAAGCTACAGACATCTGAAAACTGAGTTTTTAATTTTCAGTGAGATCACCAGGACTAGCAAAGCTTCACCATTGCAGGGAGTCATCGTATTCACTGAACCCATCAAAAAATCACTTCATGGACCTTGCGTCTGTGTGTGGACAGACATAACATGACCTAATTATACACTACTCCTCCACAGAGTGGACCAGGAGAGAGCAGAGGTTTCCACTGGTCAGTCTGCACAGCAGCGTCAAACACACCTGGACTCTGTGTTTATGGTATGTACTACTACTTTTACATGTGTTTTTTTTTCGGTCACCTGCACTTTGTAGACCAGTGGATTGTCATTGTGTCCAATATGAATCAGATTTTTGGTTCCATGATTTCAGTCCATTTGGGGGTGCCTGTAGCTCAGGAGGGGAGCAGGTCAGTTACTAATCAGAAGGTTGGTGGATCAAACCTTGGCTGGTAAATGTACTGGACAAGATACTAAACCCAAAGTTCTCTCTGATGCAACCATCAGAGTGTTAAAGTTGTGGCATGTTGTATAAAGTGCTCTGAATGCACAGAGTGTAGAAGAGCTGTATAAGAACCAGTGCATTTCAAGATTGTTTATTTGTCACCTGCATAGTTATAGAAGTACAACACGCAGTGAAATGTAACATGATACGCTCGACTGTGCAAAAAAACAAGAGAGAGAGAACATTATATACTGGGAGTGAATATATACAAAGATGACATTATATGCAATAAGTGAGTGAGTTATATATATATTATATAAATAAAATAAAACAATCTGGAAATTTACATTCAAATCTGAGAATGTACATTTTCTAAATGGTGTGTTAAAGTGTCTTGTGTCGTTGTGAATGGGGGGGATGGCCTGAGACTCAGGGCTCAGATGATTGCAGAAGTTGGAACAGTGTATTGCTGGGATGGGACAGGTCCTTCAGTATCTGAGCTGCTCTAGTCCAGCATCTCCTGGTGTAAATGTTCTGTAGGGAGGGGAGGCCAGCCCTGCAGCAGCGTTCTGCTGTACGGATCACTTTCTGAATAGCTTTTTGGTCCTTAACATAGCTGTTCCCATACCAGGATGCAATGTTCTGTGTGAGGATGTTCTCCATAGTGCCTGTATAGAAAGACCGCTCGGTAACTCATATGGTCTTCTTTTCCAGCGGCTGGAGGACAACATTATGATGTTTGTGAAGAAAGAGCTGAAGAAAACCAAAAAGGTTCTGAGTCCAGATGACCCAGAAACCATAAAAAGCCAGAGGGAGGATAAGGAGATGTTTGAAGGTGAGGATGAAGATCAAAGAAAGAGCTGCAGAGAAGCATTTCTGAAGATCACATTACACTTCTTGAGGAGACTTAAGCAGCATGAGATGGCTGACCATCTGCAGAGCAGTAAGAGAATTTCTCTAAAGATTGCATATTGATCTTTCCTAATATCTCAAGAAATGGACCAATATCTATTCACTCATTTATCCTTTCGGGGTACTGAAAGGCTATGATATTTATTATATAATAATTAATTTATCTGAATTACTTATTTTCAGAAATATTTGCTCCACTCTATAAACGTGAACTTAAAGCCCAACTGAAGAAGAAGTTCCAGTGTGTGTTTGAGGGAATTGCTAAAGCAGGAAACCCAACTCTTCTGAATCAGATCTACACAGAACTCTACATCACAGAGGGAGGGACTGCAGAGGTCAATGATGAACATGAGATCAGACAGATTGAAACAGCATCCAGGAAATCAAAGGGACCAGAAACAACAATCAGACAAGAAGATATCTTTAAATCTTCACCTGGAAGAGATGAACCAATCAGAACAGTGCTGACAAAGGGAGTGGCTGGCATTGGGAAAACAGTCTTAACACAGAAGTTCACTCTGGACTGGGCTGAAGACAAAGCCAACCAGGAAATCCAGTTCATATTTCCATTCACTTTCAGAGAGCTGAATGTGCTAAAAGAGGAAAAGTTCAGCTTGGTGGAACTTGTTCATCACTTCTTTACTAAAACTAAAGAATCAGGAATCTGCAGGCTGGAAGACTTCCAGGTTGTGTTCATTCTTGATGGTCTGGATGAGTGCCGACTTAGTTTGGACTTCAACAAAACTAAAATCCTGACTGAAACAAGAAAGTCCACCTCATTGGATGTACTGTTGACAAACCTCATCAAGGGGAACCTGCTCCCATCTGCTCACCTCTGGATAACCACACGTCCTGCATCAGCCAGTCAGATCCCTCCTGAGTGTGTGGACCTGGTGACAGAGGTCAGGGGCTTTACTGACCCACAGAAGGAGGAGTACTTCAGGAAGAGATTCAGAGATGAGGAGCAGACCAGCAGGATCATCTCCCACATCAAGACATCACGAAGCCTCCACATCATGTGCCACATCCCAGTCTTCTGCTGGATCACTGCTACAGTTCTGGAGGATGTGCTGAAAACCACAGAGGGAGGACAACTGCCCAAGAACCTGACTGAGATGTACATTCACTTCCTGGTGGTTCAGGCCAAAGTCAAGAGGATCAAATATGATGGAGGAACTGAGACAGATCCACACTGGAGTCCAGACAACAGGAAGATGGTTGAGTCTCTGGGAAAACTGGCTTTTGATCAGCTGCAGAAAGGAAACCTGATCTTCTATGAATCAGACCTGACAGAGTGTGGCATCGATATCAGAACAGCCTCAGTGTACTCAGGAGTGTTCACACAGATCTTTAAAGAGGAGAGAGGACTGTACCAGGACAAGGTGTTCTGCTTCATCCATCTGAGTGTTCAGGAGTTTCTGGCTGCTCTTCATGTCCATCTGACCTTCATCAACTCCGGAGTCAATCAGCTGGAAGAACAACAAACAAGCTCTCAGACAGAGAACGACTTCTATCAGAGTTCTGTGGACAAGGCCTTACAGAGCCCAAATGGACACCTGGACTTGTTCCTTCGTTTTCTCTTGGGTCTGAAAACTAATAAAATTTGTTTGCAAGGCCTGGTGACACAGACAGGAAGTAGCTTACAGACCAATCGGGAAACAGTTCAGTACATCAAGAACAAGCTCAGTGAGAATCTGTCTGTAGAGAAAAACATCAACCTGTTCCAGTGTCTAAATGAACTGAATGATCGTTCTCTAGTGGAGGAGATCCAACAGTCCCTGAGTTCAGGAAATCTCTCCACTGATAAACTGTCTCCTGCTCAGTGGTCAGCTCTAGTCTTCATCTTACTGTCATCAGAAAAAGATCTGGATGTGTTTGACCTGAAGAAATACTCAGCTTCAGAGGAAGCTCTTCTGAGGCTGCTGCCAGTTGTCAAAGCCTCTAAAAAAGCTCTGTAAGTCATGATGTTTTTATAATTTAAATTCAGTTTACAAACAGAAAACTCTTGCTATTCCATTCTTCTTATTATACATATATCTTTTTAGGCTGAATAGCTGTAACCTGTCAGAGAGAGCATGTGGAGCTCTGTCCTCTTCTCTTCAACTAGAAGACTGTGAGCTCAGAGATCTAGACCTGAGTAACAACAACGTGCAAGACTCAGGTTTGACACTACTGTTTTCTCGACTGAAGACTACAAACTGGAAGCTGGAAACGCTCAGGTCAGATTATGTTGTTTATGATTTGACTTGAAATCTGCAACATAAAAGCTACATTTAGTTTTTGTACTGACATATCCTTACTCTTGGTATGATATTACGGTAAATACCATGATGGTGGTGTGCTAGGTCGCAGCGGCCACACCGTGTCGAAATCATGGTGCAATTTTCGTGTTTTTACTCAAGTTCTACTTGAGTCCTGGTTCATTATATAGCTGTAATGTACGTCGGAACTACAGTCAAACACTTCTATAACCACCAACAACTTTTGGATTTAGGAAAACACCATTAAACTCAACCAGATGGAGACACAGTGGAGAAATTGCGCTGCTGCAGCATTCTGCAAGCTCTGAACAGATGGGCTACGGCACCACCACATCTTAGCGTCCGCCTGGAAGTCCATCGAAAACGGTGTCGGCGAGGAAGTGGAAGTGCAGTAAGCGAGCCGGTATCCATGCCGGTATACCGCGCTTCCATCACTGCTCTCCAACATGTGCTCCATAGAAAACAAACTGGACTGTTTGAGACTACAAATAAACTCCAGGAAAGAAACAAGGCACTGCTTTGTTCTTATTTTTACTGAAACATGGCTACACGGAGGCATCGTAGACCACGCTATCCAGCTAAATGGCTAGATAGCTACCGTGCCGACAGAGACCCCCTATCATCGGCAAGACACATGGCGGTGGACTGTGTGTTTACATCAATAACAGCTGGAGTAGGAATGCTCCAATTGTGTCTGTGCAATTTTTAGAACTTGTGGAGGCCTTAGCAGTCAGATGCAGGCCGTTTTATATCCCAAGAGAGTTTACTGTGGTGATCATTGTTGCTGTTTACATCCCACCTAGTACTAGCAGTAATGCTAAAGCTAGTGGAGCACGCAGTGAACTCTACAAGATTATCAGTGATCTGCAAACAGCCCACCCTGACAGCTTCCTCATTGTCGCTGGGGATTTTAATAATGCCAAACTTAAATCAGTTCTACCCAAATTTCATCGGAACATTGACTTTGCAACAAGAGGGGACAGCATGTTATACCTTGTTTACACAAACATCCAGCATGCATACAAGGCTTCATGCAACAGGCCCAGGTTCTTGGAGACACTGAAGAGCCCAATAAGAGATTAATGTTTCAGTGTGTCACAGATCAAACTCTACATTTCCATCAGCATAAAAGAGATTCAGCAGCAGATCAGAATCAAGTAGAGCAACATTTATACATTTTCTAAATTCCCAAATTCATACATGCACATTCCTTTAACAATGCGACACAAAGATTGCACTTCAGTGGATTTTAGTACAGTGGGCAGTGCATTCCCCTTGCACACACTTATAAGACACAAATTTTCTTTTCTTTTTTTTTTACCTGTTTAGTTATATATATATATATATATATATTTAATTATTTATATAATGGAAACATGGACATAATATGTAGACTCTCAGCTTTTATTTGAGGGTACTCATATTCAAATTGGATGAAGGATTTAGGAGTTTCAGCTACTTTAAAGGGACTAAAAGACTCAAAAGCTATTTCATGGGAAGGTGTGAGCAATTCCTCCTTTATGTCATTATCAATTAAGCAGATAAAAGGCCTGGAGTTGATTTGAGGTGTGGTGCTTGCATTTGGAAGATTTTGCTGTGAACAGACAACATATGGTCAAAGGAGCTCTCCATGAAACAAGCCATCCTTAAGCCTATCTGAGAAATTGCTACAATATTAGGACGTCCAGGGAAGACAATAGTGCTGGATGACTGCAGAATGATTTCCATGTTGAAGAGAAACCCCTTTACAACATCCAACAATGTAAACAAACACTCTCCACGAGGTAAGCGTATTGATATTCAAGGCTACCATAAACAAATGACTGCATTTACTGCAAGGTGCAAGCCACTCATAAGCCTCAAGAATAGAAAGGCTAGATTGGACTCTAAAAAAGCCAGCACAAAAAAATGTTTTTTGGACAGATGAAACCAAGAACACCATCTACCAGAATGATGGCTAGAAAAAAAAGTATGATGATGTGACACAGGACAGAAGCAGCTGAATAAATTCTGATGTGTTCAGAGATGTATTGTTTGCTCACATAAATGCAGTCAAACTGATTGGGTGGTGTTTCATAATACAGTTGGACAATGACCCAAAACAGCCAAAGTAACCCAGGAGTTTATCAAAGCAAAGAAGTGGTAGTATCTTGAAAGGCCAAGTCAGTCACCTGATCTTAACCCAAATGAGCATGGATTTCACTTGTTGAAGACTAAACTACAGACAGAAAGGCCAACAAATGTCTCTTTCTGGACAACTTCTCTTAACTTTAACTTAAGGATGTTCCAGCTGTCTAACGGATTTGCTTCTCCATAGTGTTCAGATGTCTGTCTGTGTTAACGGGAACGTGGAGCTCAGTGATGGTGTAGCTAACTTCTGTGTGGCTCTTATGGGGTTGTTTGTTTGGTTTTTTTTGGGGGGGGGGGGATCTCTCTTTTTGTTTTCTGTTTTTGTTCTTTTTTCTCATTGCTTGTTTGGTAAATAATAAGAGAGGAAAACAATGTTCCAACATGAGAAATTCTGTTTTGTATTCATTGTAAACAGTTTGTGTTTTTCGTCTTCTTTTTTTCTTTATAAACTATATCCACAAATACTCAATAAAAATGTTTTGAATTAAAAAAAAGAAAGGCCAACAAACAAACGGCAAATGAAAGTCCCTGCAGTAAAGTCACTGGGCATTAAAAAGGAGAGAACCCAGCATCTGGTGATATCTATGAGTTCAAGACTTCAAGACTGTCATTGCCAGCAAAGGGGTTTCAAGCATTAGAAATTAACATTTTGTTTTCAGTTATTTAATTTATAGGGATTGTTTTACAAAAGATCCTTTCCTCCCTTCCAGAACTGAGTTCTAATGGTGGAATGACAAGGCATATAAAATTTAATAACACAAGTAATTCAATGTAATTGTCCTCTTTAAAAAAAAGTCGTAATCTTAAGAATATTGAAATGTGTGCAATTTCGTTCAAAGAAAAGCTTATTCACATGTTTTGAAGTGTTTCATCAATGCACTGCAGGAAAAAAAAGCAACTTCACACAAATAACAAAATTTAACAAAATGATTCATTCTTCTGTTATTCCTGCATTTGGCGGTTGAACTTAAGAAAAGTTGTAATATACAGGTCTGTCCATATAAATGTACTATTTTGTTTCTCCATGAACACTGAAGCTGTTATCACTTGTTAGATACCACACAGAAATCCAAAAGCTAGTGAAAACAGTAGTATTTTTTTTTGGCACACAAAGTCGAAGAAATGTCTGAAACGAATGACCTCCTCTAACAAATTTCTGTCATGTTGGATCAATGTTCTTAAATTACTCATATTACAGTTCTCAAATTTGAAGAAACCCTTGTTCTTTTATTTATATGACTCCCTACAGGTAAACTATTTGATCTAGATCTAGTTAGTTTGGTACTACGTAGGCACACAAATTTGAATAAATTTTACTCAGTTTTAAATACATCAATCTTTACTGATGCCATTGCCTCTAGGATTCATAATAATTTATTAAAATGTTGAATGTCAGTTTGTTTGTTGTTTTTTATAGTTCCTTTTTAGGACTTTTGTGGAATGTCTGAGTAGGGTTTTCTTTTTGAGTGAGTTGTTTTAATACAAACAAATGTCACTGGTATACCAAACCATTTATTATATATTTTGAAGCAGTTGTGCATCACATGAGAAAAATGTGTAGGTGACTATGTTTTTCTTTCTTTGTTTGTGACTGTAATTTAATATTTGAGTATAAAACCCCACCCACAAAAAAAAGTGGGTGGGGGAACACCTTCACCTTCAGAACCATTCAATTTTAGTTTCAGAATATATTTTAAAAGCCATGTACCTTTGCTTTCTGAACGAAGACCACCAACTTTCAATCCGTTGATTTGTAGTTGAGGTACCATACATATGACTGTGGGCTCCTGCAAGTTCATCTCCATGGTCTGATCTTAAAGCACAGTGAATGGCTGCCATTGTGCCATTTTCTGTGCCACAGTCTGTACGAAGGCATGCTGGAAGTTGACCAAACCGTGACAAGCACTCCATATAATATTTTGCAATGATACCTGGGTCATTATTTGAGCTGCCACAGCTGAGCCACATAACTTTCCTTGAAAATCCATCGACACATGCACTAATAGAAACACCAAAGGGCTTCAACTTATCATAACCATCCACATGCCACACTTGATTTGGTCCTTCTGAAAAATATCCTCTTCGAACAAACCTGCGTTTACAGCGACGCTTAACACCATATGGATCTAGTCTTGAGAGTATGTGCATTACATCATTTCTTTTAACTTTCAGATTATACTTTTGTCGCAGTGACTGACACATGGATCTGTAACCCAGAAGCTGACCTGAGCCTCTCAGTTCTTGTGTAACAGTGAAAATGACAATGTCAGTGGGAGTAAAGTCTGTCCTTCTAGTCATTCCAGCATCTTTTAGCCTCCTCTTTAATGTTCTCAGACTCATACAAATATTATGCTTGTTTTCAAGAAAATCCAGGATCACTTCATATGTATGGCCCTCAGAGAAATACTTATTGATGATGTCTGTGACTGAGACTGGGCCTAAGGTTGAAGAGAAAACATGAAAAGATAATTACGACCGCAGGAATCCACAAATGCACTTAATAAGTGTTTTTTTTAAAAAAAATACCACATCTGAAACAAGTCTCAATAAACATGACTCAAGTATTTAATCTTCTTGATGTGTGCTTAAATAAAGGCCAGCAAAAGCTCAAAGAACATGGACCAGGATTCAGGACTTATCACTCTCATTAAGACCTCTATGCTGACAACTCAAAATGAGCAAAATTAGAGAAGTTAGAAGAATTTCGTCACTGTGTACATATGCCCTATTAAGTCATAAACTAGTTTTTAAAATTATGCCGTAGAACCGGTGGCAGACTTAAACCAGAATACAGTTCTTAGTACCTACCAGTTCATGCCTTTTCGTTTTTGGAATTCTGATTTATCTTTGCATACAGAGTCTTTAACAATACAAAAACCTTAGAATAAGCAAATGAATATAGTACTTTGGAATGGCACATCAATAATAATCCCCCCCCAAAAAAAGTTTAACACGCACTACTGAAGCTACTGTGGTGTATATAAGTCATTATGAAGCAATTAAAAGGTGAGCAATAAATACTAGAACTTAGGAAAGTGAAGTGCTTACCATTCTCTATAAAAGGTGCTAAAACTTGAATGTTAGTTCCACAGGACCCACAAAAAACTCCAATTTGCCCCACTAGCTGGATTCCACAATATGGACAATACATTGCCTGATGAAGACAATGCCAAATTAAAACCTGAACACATTAACTGCAATATTCCTTAATGACTTTGACTTATTAGTATTTGTTCTCGAGTTTAAAAAAGCTTCATTTCTAAGGCTACATTAAACATTACCTTTGTTAGAATTATCTTTGAATATATATTCCAGATATCTGTAGTATTATTAGAATTATGAGATTACAACATATTTACCTCTCCTCCACTTCTTTGAAGTGTCTCCCAGTCCTAGCGCACTGGTTAGCATGTTTTGGTTCGTGCAACTGGTCCGTCGGGTTATTGTCTCCCCAGGAACATTTCCGTTGTCTTTTTTCCTATTTCCGTTGTGCTTTGTGTGCTTTTGCAGCGCTTTTCTTTTTGCAGCGTTTTTCTTTTTGCAGCATTTTTCATTTTGCAGTGCAGCGTTTTTCTTGAAATTGCAGTGCAGCGTCTTTCTTTTTGTAGCGTTTTTCTTTTTGCAGTGCAGCGTTTTTCTCGAAGTTGCAGTGCAGCGTCTTTCTTTTTGCAGCGTTTTCCTTTTTGCAGCATTTTTCTTTTTGCAAGTGCTTTCTGAAGTTGCAGTCCGTTTGGCCTCTCAGGGCCACCGTACATCTCCCCTATATGGCTCAACTCCTTTAATGGTCCACCATATACAAGCACAGGTGAGCCCATAAATGGAAGGAAGTAAACATGCCTTACTAAATAAGCAAACCAGAACCTTACATAGAATGTGCCTGCAATTAAACACTATAGCTATTGCCTCCCCATCATCCTACATGTAGAGGAGGGACAGAAAAATATCTGAACATGCAGTTCAGGACAAGGTTTACAATTTTAAGTACAACAATGACAACTTTTATCAAAATCACTCCAACAGGGGCCACAGTGGCAAAAGCTCTATCACCTTTAGTTCTCATCTTTTGGTCAGAAGCCAATAAAAAGTGAGTTACAGTAGTCCAAGCATAAAGAAATAAATGTATGTATAGCAATCTCCAGTTCAGAGCGAGATACAATACATCTTAATTTAGCAACATTTCTTAAATGATAAAAACAAGACCGAACCAGAGATTTGACATGACCATCCAATGTGAGAGTCGAGTCAAAAGTTACACCTAAATTCCTGATAGAGGATTTAACATAGACCAAAAGAGGACCAAGGGCTTACACTATCTGGGGTAAAAATCTGTCAGGACCGCATACAAGGACTTCAGTTTTCCCCTCATTAAGTTTGAGGAAGTTAACAGCCATCCAACGTTTGATCGAATCTAAGAAGTCATTCAGAAACTGGAGCTTAGATAAATCTTGGGGCTTAAAAAATGTATAACTGCATCTCATCAGCATAACAGTGATAGGAAATGTCCTCGGAGGGGTTCATTATACGTTGGAGGGGAAGAAGCTATATTAAAAACAATAAAGGCCCCAAAACAAAACCTTGAGGGACACCGTAAGTAAGGGAGGTAGAGGATGACCTGAAATAAGAGACCGTCACAGAAAAACATTGGTTATGTAACTATGAGGAGAACCACTCCAAGGCAGTTCCAGATATACCAACCCAATATTTTAGCCTTTCAAGCAAAATGGTGTGGTTAACTGTGTCAAAAGCCGATGTTAGGTCCAGAACAGAGCAGAACAGAACATTTTCCTGCATCATTACTCATAAAAATGTCACTAGAGACTTTAAGAAGGGCTGTTTCCGTAGAGTGAACTCTCTGAAAGCTGGACTGAAACTTGTCAAAAAGGCTGTGTTTGTCTAGAACTGCTATAAGTTGCTTAGCCACAACCTCTTCTAGAAGGTTAGCAATTAATGGTAATTGGTGACTATCTATATCTATACTGCACATAAAACATGATATAATTGCTATAATAAATGCGAATTGAGAGATAAACAGGAGAGACATTTTCATCGATGCAGAAGACAATCAATGAACTCGCTTCACAGCTGACTGTCATGAATGACTGTTTTTTTCGTTTCAAAGAGACATGAGGGGTACTCCCCAAAGTCTGGCCTGGATCAGTGTCTGTGGTTACCATACTTACTGGAAAAGCTACTGTGAATTAAACAGATGGCATAACTTACCGGCGATATGAGTCTTTACATTTTTCATTACAAAAGAAATGTACAAATTAGTTAATTTAAAGTTATCATATTTATAGTTATCAGTGTCATAGAATTCCAGTCTAACACATATGAGCATCAGATCAAATCACAGGGCTGCTGTACATCGAAGGACCAGCAGGTGTCAGTACTTCCAAATTAGCGGTTAAACAAGGCTTCGTGTGATCTGCCTTTTGGTGAAGCAATTGGCCAGAAAGATTCGACACATTCATGGGGCTTCATCACATCATCACTATTTACAGTTTATAGCAGCACCATTAACACTTGTGATTTGAAATGCATTCTGAGATACCTGGTTGTCCCAAGTCAACACTACCGCCAGTCCATAGCAATTGGTTGTCTAAGATCAAACTGTCTTCATTTACTGTGCGCGGTAAGCAATATGATGTTACACAAGCTGGAGTGGCAGTGTTAACCCCACCCCTTGACTTTGATGGGTGACAAATGAAATTAACAAAGCAGCAGGGCCAGGAGTGCTAAAATGAATTAAGTAAATACATCATTAAATAATTAATTTAATATTTCAAAAATTGATTAATTAAATATATAATTATTAATTAAATGTCTCATTGATTAATTTATTTGGAAATAAATAATTTAATAACTGTTTTAAATTAAATTAATGACATTTAATAAATTATTTAATAACATGTTTAATTAATTAAGATTATATTTTATCAAGATCATATTTTTTTTCAAAGGTGCAGACCACAAAGTTTAACATGCTGTTATTTTTCTCATTATTGTCTCTTCAGATTGAGTGTCTGTAATCTCTCAGAGAGAAGCTGTGAAACTCTGTCTTCACTTCTCAGCTCCCAGCCTTCCAGTTTGAGAGAGCTTGACCTGAGTAACAATGACCTGAAGGACTCTGGAGTGAAAGTTTTGTCTTCTGGACTAGAAAGTCTGTGTTGTAAACTGGAAACACTCAGGTCAGCATTCTTAAAATGGTCAATAGATGACTATTTCAAATCTTTAAGCAATGCAGGGCTTTCTGTTGTGATTTAAATTATCTACTGTATTATATTGTTCATCCTAATCTGTGCGATTTATCTGATCAAAAAATGAAAAACGTATAAATAAAGTGTTGGAAGTTGTCCAACATATTGAACATATTTATTTCAGATGTTTTTGTTGTCCTCACAAGGTAATATAAGATATAAAGACTTTTATAATATAGACTTAATTTGCTGTCATAATCTGGTCAGACGTCTCGCTTGCCCAATATTTTCATTAGAACCAAAAAGGAACAAAGCTGATGACACCCGAAACAGTCTCAGCCCTACTTTATGTATTTTTTGTCTTAATTTTTATTTCATTAATTTTTTATCATTTGCAGATTTTAAGGTTTAGATTGACTAATGGCTATTTTTAACTACTGCTTCAGTCATGTCATTTTTTAATGATTTTTGGCTGCAATTTTTCTGTTTGCATTTAGCTGTGTTGCTATTCTCTAAGAGTATTTGTCAAGTCTACAGGCTGTCAGGCTGCCTGATCACAGAAGAAGGTTGCAAGTCTCTGGTCTCAGCTTTTAGCCTCAATTCTTCCCATCTGAAAGAGCTGGACCTGAGCTACAATAATCCAGGAGAGGCAGTAGTGAAGATGCTTGAGCAGCTAAGACTGGACACTCTGAGGTATGTAGATGGCCGTTACAACCACAAACACTGTCTGATAGATGAGGAAACTGACCCTGTCTGATTACTTAATGCTGGAAACTAGTGTAATTTGAATAATCACACATGTAGGAACATTTTTCCCATTCTGGTCTAACATAAACAGTAGATGTCTGTATGGGGTCTCAAAGGGCAAATTTTCTATCAACAACAATGGTGCAACCTGTTCTAACTGATGTGTGGAAAGGAACTTACATCTTTACTCTCTGACCTTTATTTAGATTAAGTTTTATCTGTGTGTAGAGACCACGCCCAGGACATGTTTAGCCCCTAATTCTTCCCCTAATTCTAGCATAAACTAATTTATGCTAGAATTATGCTAATTCTAGCATAAACTAGAATTAGGGGGACGTTGTTTGCCTAGCTTAGAAAAAAAGAATTGTTAATATAAATGGATTACTAGGTCACTCAACCTAACTGGCCACCTACAAAAATAGGCTTTGCATTGCTAGTTTGCTGCTTCTGAGCGTTTACATCTGAGACTTGTTTGTGCTAAAATATCAAATTGATCTTCTGGACTTTGTGATGAAACAGTCACAGTTACATAAAGTCAAAGTTAATTAACTTTGGTTGAAATTCAAATTCAATTATAATAAGAAATAATAATTACAGCAGAAAGCGAATACTAAGGAACAATGGAATGGAGCTGGTGGAGCAAACTGGGTCACCGGTTGGGGTGTTAGGCCCAGACTAGTGGGTGTTTTTGACTGTAAAGCCGGTCTAGCATTAACAACCTGTTACCCTGCAGCCTGCACTGCAGGATATGTACTGTGCCATTGAGAGCTCCAGAAAGAGCCTGCACGGTGGTCCTGCAGCCAACCAGCACTTCAGTCAAATGTTATTGATATTTTTGCATAAATAAATGAAGATGATGAGCCTTTAAACACACATACAAAAGGAACATGTAAACATATGCTATAATTATTTTAGTGTGATGCTGTGATACATCAGATTGTGAAATATCACTGACATTACATACTGTGCTCAACTGAACTCTCAAATGTACAAATATTTGTTAGGATATATACTGTTATATACAGTTAGGAGAATATGAAATAAATCTATACATCATAAAGGTCAGCCAGAGGACAGAAGCAATCCGAAAACGACAAGTATGAGAATGAGAGTGAGTGAAACAGAGCAAGAGAATACAAAAACAGAAACAAATGAAAAGTGAAGTGACAATTGCTTCCTTTTGTCTTAACTGCAACTGCTTCTGTTTGCACATTGATCTGATTATTTATGAATTCTTGCCATTCACATTCAGGTTAAGTAGCAGCACATCACAGATGGGAAAATGAAAAGCAAGCAGGTCCCTCAGTGATCATCCACATGCAGAAAAATACAACAAACCTGTTAATTAACAGGTCACAGAGTCACTGATATTGTCAATTTAGAACAAACAGAGAGAAGACAGAGACAGAGTCTGAACAAAAAAATAATAGATGATTTTATAGGGTGATGAAAGAGGAACTCTTCTCAGAATGAGTGGCAGGAAGCAGGAATGTTGACTTAATTTTAGGTAAATTAAGCTCATTGGCTATTCCTGCTGTTTGTGTCATATCACAATGGCATGTTGTATCATGTCTCATTTATTACAGTTATAATTGTTTACAGATTAAAGCATGGAATTGCAGATTTGTGTTCTAATACGTGGAGCTAGTAAATAAAATCTATGAATTATTCCATCCTGACTGAAGCATAACCTTTGTAAAAGCAATAGCAAAGATAGCAAAGGATACACTAATGATCATGAGGATCACATCATATTCTATGACCGCTACAGTAGCTCAAAATATGTAATGCACTGGCTGCTTCACTCTACCTGTACTAAATCATTTTTTGTACCCAGTCCCAGTCTTTATGTTTAATATGTACTCACTCCCTGACAGCATGAATGAATGTCACAGTGTGTTGAAATTGACTGTGACTGTGGCACATGTTGAATGCTCTCTGGACATCGTGCTTAATAATAAAGATTATGATGTAATGTGCTAATCATTTTTGCTCTTTTGAAGTTTAGACATTTTCTTCAAGTGTATGTGTCAAAAAGTTGGATTTTTCCTTTATCAGTGTCTAACAGCATGTGTATGAGAGCGATGTAATGTCCACGTGTGCATGCTGAAAGAGACTGTGCTGGTCTGACCCCCCTCCTCCTTTCAGGGTGGAGCCTGCTGGAGTCCGATGGTTGACACCAGGTCTGAGGAAGTGTAAGTGTGTTTTTAATGTGATTCATAAAAAAAAAAACCGGAAACATTTAACCACCTTCAAACTGTCACATCACTCATTCACATCTCTGATGTCAAAAGTCATCATCAAAGTGTCAATCAATGAACAGATGATGGATCAATAACTGCAGCTGGATTGTGTTTGTTTCTCCATCAGATTCCTGTCAACTCACAATCGACACAAACACAGTGAACAGAAACCTCAAACTGTCTGACAACAACAGGAAGGTGACACGTGTTTTATCGATTCCATTATATCCTGATCATCCAGACAGATTTGACTGGTATCCTCAGCTGCTGTGTAAAGATGAGCTTGAAGGTCGCTGTTACTGGGAGGTTGAGTGGAGAAGAACGGCTTGGTTATCAGTGAGTTACAGAGGAATCAAAAGGAAAGGAAGGAGTGATGAGTGTGTGTTTGGTTTAAATGATCAGTCCTGGAGTCTCAGATGCTCTAATGATGCTCATTCTGTCTGGCACAGAAGCATAAAAACGTCCGCCTCCTCCTCCTCTGTCTCTAACAGAGCAGCAGTGTATGTGGACTGTCCTGCTGGCACTCTGTCCTTCTACAGAGTCTCCTCTGACACTCTGATCCACCTCCACACCTTCAACACCACATTCACTGAACCTCTTTATCCTGGATTTGGGTTCTGGGCTCCATCGGATGGTTTGGCAAAGGGTATTATCGACATTTATGGCCCTCCTTTGAATAAACTATTATTTGACTTTGAGTCAGTGACTCTGTGTAGTTAGCGTTCCCCTGTTAGAGAAACAGCTCAGTCTGTACATATTTGGCTCTTTCAGTCAGAAACACATCATGAGATGTATGAAAGATGCTGATATTTTATTTTCAGTACATTTAGAATGATGAAATAACTCAACTTTAACATGTCAGTGGTGGCATTTGGAGAATTAAACCATCCTTTAGAAACTAGATATAAATATTATATTTTCCAATATGATTTTTTTCTGTGGTACAGACGACAATGAAAAGATATAAAACAGTCTGCAAATCATAAGTTATCAATTCAAATGATTATTAACGCCATAAGAGAAGGTTTCCTGTTATTTGTACCACTCAGTTGGTCATGTGATCTGGCTGTGCAGTCCACCATAACTGACATCGCTTTCTATTTTGATATTTTCATGGTAAATAAACTGATTCTTGTTTAGCACTTTTCTGCACACATTCATACTCTGATGGATGATGGAGAGGGTTAGTATCTTGCTCAAGTATATTTTGCATGCCAACTGGAGCAGCCAGGGATTGAACCACCAACATTCTGATCATTAGATGCCTTGCTCTATCTCCTGAGCTATAGCCAGCCATCATCAAAGCTTTTTCTTAAATCCTCTTTGAGAGAATCTCAAACATGAGGAAGACAGGGAAGAGAGTGGACTCATTAGTAAAATGAAACACAGCCAATATTGACGTTTAAGACAAATGAGGTAACAGAAATACTATATATATATATATATGGCAGTGGTCACCATGGCAACATCACTGTCATTTGCTGTGTATTGTATTGATCATAATCCTGTTGTTTGTATTTCTTTTTATTGTTACCATTTTTGTCTTTTTTTAACAAACTATTTTTATCTCTTGCCATTGTTTGCCAGTGAGTGAAACAAAATTTTGTTCCATCTTTCTGCAATAAAAAATATCTTTAATTCTTGCAAGTGTAGAGTTGTAGTTACTTACAGTGACCACTAGAGGCAAGTGATCCTAATAGTTTCCCTGGAACCGTCCAGTTCATCCACATAAATGAGATGGCTGGTTCCATCTTATTTATGTGTTTATATGTGTAAAAACCACAACCAATACAGCCTTCGTTCGAACAAAATCATACAATTGATTGTCCCAAAAATCAGAACAGAATTGGGGAAAAAGGCTTTTAAATACGCTGCCCCTGCTTCCTGGAATAATCTGCAGAAGGAACTGAAATGATCAGAATTGGTTACCTTGGGAGAGTTTAAGTGAACAGCTCTTTTACTCAGTGTGATTGTTTTTAATGTACTCTTAATTTGATCTGTTATTGTATATTTTACACATTGTGGTATGGGATATTGTATTTGTTTTAAATGTTATATACCTATGTGGTATGTGACTTTTGTTGCCATGATGCCAGGTCTCTCTTGGAAATGAGATTTTTAATCTCAATGAGATTTTTTTTTACCTGGATAAATAAAGGACTAATAAAAAAAATAAAAATTAATGAAGCTGTTAGTGATCAACGCTTATCAGTACAACTATAAAAACAATATTAAACATTTAAGTGCTCTACAAATAGTTTGTCTGATGTATATAACTAAAATGTGTTTTAAAAGGGTAAATATAAATGTCAAATTGACAGCAGATTGCACTGTAATGTACTCTATTTTTAAAATATGCCAAATATAATCTGGCTTGGTAATGTTTTACTCATACACAGACTAAAGCAGTAGGACATGATATGAAACACTGCTCCCCTCAAGCAGAAGGCTCCAGTCCATTCTAGTGAGCCGGACAACAGGAGCCATGGGGGGTTTTTTTTCCCCTTTGTCTCACCCTCTCTCTCGCACTTTTTTTCCGCTTCACTCCACACGCAAGCCTTGTGCTTTGCGCTGAGCAGAGGGGGGAGGGGCGGTAGTTACACTTGCAGTAGCACAGGAACAGAGCCGGAGGGAAAGAGACAGAAAGAGAGCCAGGGACAACAACATCACATTAAAAAGGTATAGTAATCATCCACAACTATTTTCAGTTGCGGATGATAAAGGATTCAGAAAGTTTATTCATGCAGGCCCATATGACAGAGAATGTGCATCTTCTTTTTGTTTTCATATTTTAATTTATATTTAATTGTGTTGTGGTTTGTAGTGTTTTGTGTTGTTTCACTTAAAATTTGTTTTAAAGGAAAAAGCTGAAAATTTAAATAGTTAAAAGATGAAATGTGAATAGTTGGACTGCTGCAAGGGGGGGAGATGAGATGAGACCACAGTGGAAGGAGCAGGGGAGGACATGGAGGAAGGCTGTTTTAGTGTGGGAAATGAAATTTGGGTTTAAGCAACTGGGAAGAAAAAACGACTGCCTTGTGTGGAGAATTGAAGAGTGTCTTGGGCACCGCGAAGAGGAGAGGTACACAAAAATTACACAAACAGAAAAATGCATTAATCCTACTAACACATACACACATGCAATGAAGCTCATGAAGATCAAACAGTATTTTTAACCATGCATTTCTGTTACCATCATCTTGTCCGGTTCACTTAGTAGGTTAAAAGGTGATACATAGACTAGTGAACTATTATTTTTGGGGAAGGATGATTGAATCATTGCAGGGGTGAACAGAATGCTGCAGGAGGGTCAGATGAGTGGAGACTAATAGATTATTGAGTTTCTTGCTTCTGATGTGTGGGGAGGTCATATCATGACACACATCTGGGTACATGGGGGAAACAAAAACTCAAGGGCATAGATTTGGCATGGACGGAAGGGACATGTCCCCACCAATATCCAGCGATTATTGAATTGTCCCCACCAATAATTTGATCTCTTCGAGTAAAGAAAAACAAACCTGACAACAGGCAGCACTGTTAGTTATCTCAGTCTCCCAGAGTAGCATTTCTAATTTTGATTAAAACTGTCAGAGAAAACAGCAGCTTTGAGCAAGCCAGGATATTAGTTTACAGAGGCTGTTAGAATTATATATCTAACATTAAAATGTTGGTGACACAATAATTTCATCCTAATGGTACTGACATATTCATTGGGTTAATTTTTGAGACAAAATAGCATGAGGTAGTCATGATTTTGCAAATATCCACCTTGTAGTGCAGTTTGCACAAATTGTTTTAAAAATGCACTCAGCCTACAAACATTACTGATGAGTCAAGATCTGCACAAATTGACAGAAACACTGAAGCAGCTCCACATTTTATTCTTATTGTCATGTATGTCCTGTTTGTCAGGTGACAGAAGAACCAACACAGAGCTCAGAGAGCAAAGGTGAAACAAGATCACAGGTGAAGTTGGATGATGACTTGATGGTTCATGACTTTATTTGAAGCACATGTGTGACTGCATGTATGTGGAATGTCTCACTGTTATTTATCAGGTGACAGAGGCAGCTCTGCCATGTTGTAGCTCGGACAGAGGTGAAGAGGCGAGGTCACAGGTGACTGACTGATGATTTGGTGCTGTAGATTAACTAGTATTTATTATCATGACAACTGTTAGGCTGCTGATGTAAATTGATTCATTAGTGTTTGTTTGACAAAGAATCTGAATTGACATGTCTCACTTTTTATATGGCACGAATCCATGTGGTATTTTATCAGGTGGCAATATGTCCTAGTGCAGTCAGAGGGGAAGAGCCAGGGCCAAAGGTGAGGCACATCAAGCACATAGTAATAATTTTAATCTGAGGATAAAACACATGTACTGAGGCTGAAAGAAGCTTCAGTGCTCTCAGAAGACTAAAAACATGGGTAAGGTCAACAATGACTCAAATGAGATTAAACAATGTCGCTGTATGCCATGTCCACCAGGAGAGACTGGACAGTATAGATGTAAAACCAATATGCCAGCAGTTCATTTCAGCTAACGAGAGGAGCAGGCATGTGTTTGGCTGCTTCACATAGTGGACATTGAGTTGTTGTGTGGGGCACCAGTAGTCCATGTCTGTTGCTGTAACAGTAGTTCATGTTTAGAATAAAAGATCCCAGCTCACTGATCTGATAGAGGGCAATAGTGCCTAAAATATTGCATAATTTTGCTGAGAGATCTTTTACTTTGTGGTAATCTTACATGAGTAGTTTTATGGCCAAAAACCACCAGGTCATTCAGTGTTCCCTTAGTGCTAATGTGTCAGAGATGTTGGTGTACTATAACTGAAGTAATGTTGTTAAGTCCTTAAAGTCATATTCTTTTATTGTCATGACTGTATTTGAAGCTATTTTTATTTTTGTATGTCACCTGATTTATATGGAATATGGCTGAAGTAAACTAAAGCCTAAAATACTTAGTCAGTCATTTGTTTAATAGTAATTTAACATTATATAATTCACATATAAAACTATGAATTGTGATTTTAAATGGTTTAAAAGCATGTAGAATAGCATAAGTAGGCAAGTATATTTCTCCTCTTTTTATTAAGAAGCAAAAACAAAAAGGAAAAGAAAAAGAAACAGGGCAGAGTTCAGTGGTTGAATCATCCGTCCCCACCAATGCCAACACCAAATCTACGCCCTTGCAAAAACTCATTATCTAATAGAATATTGCTATTGTGTGAGGTGTGTGACTGGTGGATGAGTGTTTTGGGGATTTACGTGGCTGATGCATTTTCTTTTGGTACCACTTTTAACCTACCAGTTAGTTGTATTTTGATCTATCATTCTAAGAGAGTACGCTTAGACAACTTCTAAAAAGAGGCCTTCATATTTTTTGATTTTTAACAGTGCACTGAGATTTTTTGTTTGGCAATTTTCTCTTTTTCAAGCAGGCCTGCAAGATCGGAATCGAAAGCGCTACACATGTTGAACAATCGCAAGTGAGCTTCTCCAAAATTAAAATGGGCTCGGGAGAAAGCCACTTATTTGGGACAATCAGAAAACAAGTCCCTGTCAAAAAGGATTCAGCGAGGTAATCCAGTCTAAATTTTTTTCTTTTTTGAAATGACGTCATTGCTGGCAGTAGAAACTTATTGCGTCACGAGAGGTTCTACTGTCAGCAAATAAAAAATGGGGACTGACTGGACTGACAAAAGCTTGACTGACTTGACACCAGTATGCAAGATTGCACCTCCACCCAGAGTGACAAAAGGGTGGATGTATGTATGTTTCTTTTTACAGGAGCAGAAAGGTGACAGCAACAGGTTGCATGGCTTTTGGGCCGTGCTGACTTAACCTTTTAATTGCCACTTTCTGTGTCTTTGTGAATTTACCAGCAGTGTGTTATTCATGACCTTGTATTGTTTACAGTGCAGAGGTCACTGTGAGAAAGTGTGCATACAGATGCGCTGCGCTAACATCTACATCACTTTTTCCACAGCAGAGGGTTAATCGTGGGATCTAATCACATGATTTACAGCAGGACACACCACTGGCTAATGTTTTTTCTTACGGGTGGAGTGAAACTACTCCAGGGGAGAAGCCGGGGAATTTTTAAGAGACAATGCCAACTATGAGATTCGAAGAGTTGCTTTTGTCTCTTAAGGACTCTGGAGGTAGCAAGGGAGTGTGAACCTTAAGGTGTGAAACAGCTGTGTACTGCCTTTTGTTCCTGAGAAGGTATTTAACTGAGAGCCATGCTAGGCTCAGGAGACTCTGCTGACCTCTGCCCGCGGTCATGTAGGCTCTCCACAAGCTTGGTTGTCTGTTCTTTGTGTGTTTGGATTAAAGAATGTTAGCTACCGCTCACCTCGTCGCAGGCTTTATTTAAATGGAAAACTTCCACAAACATGATTCAATGTTGTTTCTGTTTTGTAAAACTTTCACAGTGAATATCAGTATGTTGTGTTTCTCTGAAGCTCAGTTCAGCTGAATATTCAGTTCATGTCTGCTCTGGCAGCCCTAGCCTGTAACCCACATAATTTCCTTAGGGATTAATAAAGTATTCTGATTCTGATTGTTTCAGGATGACCTGCCATTATCCAATGACACATCTGCTTACCTGATCTTTTGCTCGTTTCTCTCCTCTTCTTTTCTATTTTTTCTAAACTGAGCACCTGAGGGCTTTGAACTTTTCTTGTCCATCTTCCATTGGTTTTAATTTTGCACTCCAGTATGAACACAAATCCCCCATATCGAGGATCGCCACAACATAACCTAATAGACCTACACCTTAGTTCACAGATTTGCTTTGTCTAAGGTGTATTTCTGGGATTTCACACAACCCAGGATTCAAATCATGAATACAAATGGGCTTGGATTTACAACATTATGAATGAAATGTGCTCTATTTGGAAGCAGCCGGCCCCCCTCCCCTTTCGACAGGTTGTGTGTGAGAAATCATCAAACTGTAAATTATAAATTTTAATTGTTATTGATCCCTTTACCCCGAGTCCTAAAGTGCATATTTATTTTCTTACTCTTCTTATATTTATTGTTTGTTTACTTGCACTGCTGTAACTGAAGCCTCGTCGTCTCGTCTCTCTGGACTGTATGTAGCGGAGATGACAATAAAGTTTACTTTGACTTCAGCGAGCAGGTGCTCTCGCGCTCACTTTTCGCGTACAGAATTTCGAAAAAACATCGGTGCAAATTATAAGTCTATATCATAATATCTGGTGTTTTCGTGTTTGTTGGTTTGTTTTTATTTTGCGAGTTGGTTATTAGATGCTGTGCCAGCCAGCCAGAGAATCCCCCGCCCCGCCCTCTCCTCCCTGTGCCGCAAGCAGCAGGCGCACCTTGCAAACGAGGGCGCCCTTACTCCCAGCAAATGGCCGATAGAAAACCGATCGGTGCCTGTGACATTCCCAATATGCGCTGGCATGACGTCGCGGCAGCATGAGTACGAGCAATTTTTTTTTCTTTTTTCTTTTTGCTGATGCCCGTGATGCCGCCCCCCACCACGATGCCGTCCCAGGCAACCGCCCGTATCGCCCGTATCAAAGACCGTCACTGCCTGCAGTTATTTTGCTGCAGATTAGAAAAACTGTGATGTCAGCTTTATTGCACTGCTTCCTTCTCTGTCAGATAAGACTCAACAGGTTGCAGATAGAAAATGTATTCCTTCAGCAGAGTATTAAAACAAGAGTATATCTAGTGTAAGATATATCTGCATTCACATTACAGAATGTGACAGCTTTCAGTCAGTAATGTGCAGAGACAGAGTCTGACTAAAGAGACATTACAGTGAGACCTGTTTGATCAGCGGAGACAGTCTCTCTCTGCAACAAGTGTTTGACTTTAACTGTCACACAAAATGATTCAGCTTCTTTAAACCCTCCAGCAAACCTTTAAATTTTTATTCATAAACAAAGGAAGTGATTCTAAACTTATGTTTCCGAGCACCAGCTTTCTCACAAACCCGTCCTGTCCCAGTTTTTTTTTCTTCTTTTTATTAAAGTTTCACTTTCGTTTTCCTGAACTTGGTGTCGCAGATGATCTTGTCGGCAGGCCCGGCCCTAACCAATCTGGCGCCCTAGGCAAGATTTTAGGTGGCCTTGTCGGTGTGAGTATCCATGTGAAGGTAATGAAAGCAGTCTGTGATGGGTTTTTTTGTTTTGTTTTGTTTTTTTTAAGTTAACATCAGCTGTGTGCAGCTTAGTTCCAGCACAAACAGCACAAATCTGCTGCTGCATAGTTCACAGTAACGGACTCACGAACAAAGCGACTGGTAACCTGTTCGCCATTTTCTGTGTGTGTGATCAGAGTCCGGGAATGAGAGCAGAAACAGTTAGTTGATGGTCAGCAGCTTAACTCAGAGGATAGAGGGACAGGTCTGTGTAAATTATTGTTTAATATAGATGTAACAAAAATTCGACATAAACCTCGAAATACAAATACTGCGTCACAAACCTCTGACTCTCTTCTAACAGGAAGTAGGCTTTTGTTCACTGTTTACACCCACAGAAGAGTGGTCTTACTCAGAGACTGACTGGACCAAACGTTTTTATGAACTTTTATTGTTTGTTAAACTTTATTAAATTTAAACATAATCATTTAAAGCTGATTACATATCAATCACAATTGTTACTGACTTTCTCACTGAAACGCCTAGGGGAGCCTGAAGCAGCTGTCTGTAAATCATTACCTTATTCCTAAAGCTGATATCAGAGTACAATTAATCTGCACAAGTTTGTGTTTAAAGACCTTAAAGTTCTAGTTAGACATCAGTTCATCAGTTCCCCACATTCTGTGTTCAGCATGAGTGCTGATGTCATCAGTCTGTCATCAAAGTAGAGACAGAGCCGGTGATCTCGGTAAGATCTATACATATCTAGAAATACTGAGTTCGTGGACATCAGGGCAGCTTTTTCCCTACATGACTGCTTCCAAACATCACTGAATATATTTTTGGGGAGTTGTTGAACATCTACAGAGAGTCTGGATGTGCTCTGACAGCATTTTACACTGAAATATTCAAAACTCTTAAGTACAGATAAAATGTTGCTAAAACATTAAATTTAAAAAAGATCGATGTTAACGTGAACTATGTCTACCGGGAAACAGAATCATGATCACATGAAGAATGTTTCCAGTGATAAATAATTAATCTGTGAACAAATCGGAGTCCTTTTCATGGATCTTTGTTGATCTTTCTCAGAAATGTATTAAATCAAAGTGTTTTTAAAAATTACGATAGATTTCTCTGTAGTAACAACGGTTTAATGTTATAATTTTAAAGCTGTGAGCTGAAATATGTGTGTGAAATAATCAGTTTCAATTTGTTCCATTGGTTCGTTTTCTGCAGGCAGACTGCAGACTGGGAAACACCAGTCCTTCTTAGTCCTTCTACTCACAACATATAAGAATCCAACTGGAACACGTCCTGTTACTGAGGTCTGTACTACGAAGCAGGATTTGATCTTATCAAGGTAATGTCAGGGTTCTTACAGGGGTATGTTCCCAATGGTAACTTATGCAGCTATTTTTCAGTGTCACGGACCAAACTTTTTCAAACATGCCGCACTTTTAATTGTAAACTTCTGTTCACTACTTTTCCTGTCACACACAGTCATATGTGTGTTTTATTTTTAGCTTGCATTATCAGTTTAATCTCTTCATATACTTCCTATAATATAGGTTTACCTTACTTTGTAAAGTCAGCAGCTCTGTCACAACTACACTCTTCTCTGACTCCTCATGTCTACACCATCATAATGCCCATTAATATAAATATATATATATTTGTTTTGTTATTTTGCTCAGATTATGGTTTTTGTTCTGAGCAACTTATAACAGGTCGCCAGTCTGTCATATGACTAACACAAACAGACAGACAGTCATTCACACTCACATCTATGGGCATTTAGAATCATCAGTTAAACTGTTAGCAGTCGGACGTACCGCCCACGGGACATTGGATGGTTTAGGGGACTAATAGGACTGCTAAGGGGTTAATCCCACTAGCTGCATGTCTTTGGACTGTGGGAGGAAAAAAAAAATGCAAACTCCACACAAAAAGGCCCTGAACTGGTGGTGGAGTCAAACTCAGGATGTTCACACTGTGAGGCAACAGTGAGCCACCATGCTGCCTTAAAACTGACAAAACTCGAAATAGTTAAAAATTTACTGAAAATGTACTAATTGTGGTTCAGCACAATCATGTTTCAGTTTTTAGCCCTGTTTTGGTTCATCATCCTTTTGGAGGATCTGTGACCTGTGACTGAGACAAAGCTTTCTGATACTGGGCAGCACATTTCACTGCCCAGTATCTAGGGTTTTGTTGTTGTTGTTGTTTTTTGTTGTTGTTGTTTGCAGGAACACTTTTCTTTCACAAATAATCAGATTCATCCATTATTTATTACTTATATTTATCCAACATGATTCCTTCCAGATGTCTGAAGTAATGCTGGTATCTGTACTAACTGGAAGAAGTAGTCTGTAAACAGATTTGTTAATATTTCAACCTTTGCAGTAAAAATGTTTATATTTCAAATAAAGCAAGCAGGCTGGGTGTGACAGCATCAGAGTCACAGCAGGAAGTTGTTGCTGTTGTTGTAATCATTGATAAGTTCAAAGACATATTAAGGTAGAGCAGCTGATCTTTGAGCTCTGAGATGCATCTTAAAACTCTTTTATGATTTAAAGTGTTCAATGTGGCGGCAGCCAGATCACAGAGAAGAAGCAGAGGATTTTCTGTTTTTCTAAACAGACGTGGTCCACACAGTGGAGAACCAAAGAGTGAAGAAGTTCATTGGAAGAAGCTGAGTAAGTGAAACTTGGATTCATTAGAGTCTCTGAGGTTTTGTCTTCATCACAAAGCAGCTGCTCTCTGTTAGTGTGTTTATGCAGAAAACTGATGAGGACTGTGATACATTGGATAAAGACTCAAAACCATAATGTGCCTTGAATATAAACTTGACAAAATCTACAAGTAGATATTTGGTTTACTCTCATCTCTTCAGGCGAACAGTCTGTGTCAGTGTCTTCAGATGGCTGCAGGTTTTTAACCAGCTTCATTAAATGTTTCTCATTCTGCATTTATGTCACATCTGCCACTGTTTGGTCCCCCTTAGCAGAGGAGATCAGACTGTAATGTGACATTTCGTAAAACTCAGTTTTCTTGTGAACTTTGAACAGGCTCATAATCAAACTATAAAACAAGCTCTGATTTGAGAACCTGGTTTAGATGCTGGACTCCAGTCTGACTGATACTCAAGTTGTTTTATGGAGCATCAAGGTTCATGTTCATTTGTTAAATATTCTCCATAATTCATGAATAATATTTAACAGAATCAGGTGAGCTCCCCTGCTGGTTCCCCCTGAGTGCTGCTTGTCAGTCTACAGTGATACTGCAGGATGGATTTATGGAGGCTTTGAGGGATTCACTGTAGTTCTGCTGTAGTTGATCCCTCACAGCTACATAATCAGTTGCAGTGCCACTGATACGAGCTACACCAGTTCTATGGTGCCTACAAACAAGACATAAAATACCAACAGATTGTAAGGGAGACCAGGTAGTGTGAATGATCACATATGTGACATG
Organism: Haplochromis burtoni; assembly: GCF_018398535.1. NCBI lineage: Eukaryota > Metazoa > Chordata > Actinopteri > Cichliformes > Cichlidae > Haplochromis > Haplochromis burtoni. The sequence continues at coordinate 1,713,335 of NW_024582422.1, forward strand.
TATAGTGTGGATAGATAGACAGAAAATCAGTAATAAATAAAAGGTAAAATTAAATAGCCTGTCTCACTCATTGCTGATAATGTGCGGTAATAGGGATAATGATAAAACTAGAAAGATGCCATTGTTATGTTCTGTTAATGAAAACTAATTTATTATCCTCATCTAAATAAACTTCTGTTTCAATAATCACAACATATGCATGTATAGAATCATGAGCAATTTGCATTAAATAAATAAATAATTTATTTTTTCAAAACCATTTAAAAACTCTGCGTACTGCCACAATGTGATGTTTTATTCTTCCCTGGAGGCTATATCTCTACCACCATTATTTATTTATTTTCATAGAAATCTTCCATAGATGTTAATTCAGGATTATTTTGATTGCTGTGTCTCTGATAAAACCTCAGTAACATCTGCAGCTGCAGCTTTTGTTGTGAAAGTGGAGTTTCAGAACAGAAGTTTGATTAATTGATTCTCTGAGGTTTTGTTAGCGTGTTTATGTAGAGAACAGATTTATTTCATCTTTAATGTCTTGGGAATCAAACCACAAAGTTCCTCCAACAATAAACTCTAAAAGTCTGTGAGCTGATATTTGTAGAGTCTGTAGGTAGAGATGTATTCTCCTCACATCAGAATAACTGTCTGAGTGTCTTAATCAGAAGACTGCAGGTTAGCTTCAACATCATGAAATGTTTCTCACCATCCACTTTACATCACATCTAGAACTGTCTGGTCCTCTTTAACAGTGAAGTTTGAGTG
>NW_024582422.1:1721553-1747712 GCF_018398535.1 Haplochromis burtoni
AGCACGAATCGTATTAACCGAGCTTCCTCAAAATGGTAACAAACTGGCGATATCACTATTTTGACTACTTTTACACGGAGCCTCCGCACGCACGTCTTCACACGGCAAAGCACATCCGGAAGTCCCTCATCATATGAGAATGTTATGTTATGATTATCTTTGACCGAATCACAGCAGTGCTCATATTAAAAAACAGCATTCCCTCTCATGTGATATTGCTTAATTAACATTAATGATGTGCACTTTAACAACTAGGCTTACAACTATAATATATACAGGGGTGGAAAAGTGACTATTACCTGCAGGGTAAACGTTAGCTAACCAGAAGGCAATAACAATGTAAACAAAAAACACCTGCTTAAAAGATGAATACAAATGAGGAATGGTGGGAAAGGTGACTGTAATTACCTAACGTTACATTATTATTTTCCATAACAATTTAGCCCCCTCCACAATATTAACTGACGTTAAAACAGTTAACTAGCTATTTATTGATTAGCAATTAGCGAATCATGTAACATTAGCTTAATGCTAAAAATTTAGGTTACTATCACATTCAGACAAATAATTTCATGTAGGCTAACGTTACCTACCTCTGTCTTTTTCTCGTTTCTCCTCCTCTTCTTTTCTCTTTTTTCTTCCCTGGGCACCTGACAGTTTTGGCCGTTTTGACATCTTGTGTTGATTTTTTGATGTGGTGACGTCCAAAAGGAACCATGATACGGGAAGGGAGGGGGCGCACCGTGCGAGGAGGGGGGGGGCGTAATGTTGTAACAAATAATATTTCTATTAAATAAGCTTTACTTTGCATTTTGATTAACGTGGGATTATTTTTGTATTTAGAAATAATAGTACCAACTTTTTTTTTTTTTTTTCAACATTTGTGGCACTGGCGTGGCGCCCCCTGATGGACGGCGCCCTTAGCATTTGCCTATACGGCCTATGCCACGGGCCGGCCCTGCTTGTCGGCGTGAGTATCCATGTGAAGGTAATGAAAGCCGTCTGTGATGGGTTTTTTTGTTTTGTTTTGTTTTGTTTTGTTTTGTTTTGTTTAAGTTAACATCAGCTGTGTGCAGCTTAGTTCCAGCACAAACAGCACAAATCTGCTGCTGCATAGTTCACAGTAACGGACTCACGAACAAAGCGACTGGTAACCTAGCTGTTCGCCATTTTCTGTGTGTGTGATCAGAGTCCGGGAATGAGAGCAGAAACAGTTAGTTGATGGTCAGCAGCTTAACTCAGAGGATAGAGGGACAGGTCTGTGTAAATTATTGTTTAATATAGATGTAACAAAAATTCGACATAAACCTCGAAATACAAATACTGCGTCACAAACCTCTGACTCTCTTCTAACAGGAAGTAGGCTTTTGTTCACTGTTTACACCCACAGAAGAGTGGTCTTACTCAGAGACTGACTGGACCAAACGTTTTTATGAACTTTTATTGTTTGTTAAACTTTATTAAATTTAAACATAATCATTTAAAGCTGATTACATATCAATCACAATTGTTACTGACTTTCTCACTGACACGCCTAGGGGAGCCTGAAGCAGCTGTCTGTAAATCATTACCTTATTCCTAAAGCTGATATCAGAGTACAATTAATCTGCACAAGTTTGTGCTTAAAGACATTAAAGTTCCGGTTAGACATCAGTTCATCAGTTCCCCACAGTCTGTGTTCAGCATGAGTGCTGATATCATCAGTCTGTCATCAAAGTAGAGACAGAGCCGGTGATCTCGGTAAGATCTATACATATCTAGAAATACTGAGTTTGTGGACATCAGGGCAGCTTTTTCCCTACATGACTGCTTCCAAACATCACTGAATATATTTTTGGGGAGTTGTTGAACATCTACAGAGAGTCTGGATGTGCTCTGACAGCATTTTACACTGAAATATTCAAAACTCTTAAGTACAGATAAAATGTTGCTAAAACAATAAATTTAAAAAAGATCGATGTTAACGTGAACTATGTCTACAGGCAAACAGAATCATAATCACATGAAGAATGTTTCCAGTGATCAATAATTAATCTGTGAATAAATCGGAGTCCTTTTCATGGATCTTTGTTGATCTTTCTCAGAAATGTATTAAATCAAAGTGTTTTTAAAAATTACGATAGATTTCTCTGTAGTAACAACGGTTTAATGTTATAATTTTAAAGCTGTGAGCTGAAATATGTGTGTGAAATAATCAGTTTCAATTTGTTCCATTGGTTCGTTTTCTGCAGGCAGACTGCAGACTGGGAAACACCAGTCCTTCTTAGTCCTTCTACTCACAACATATAAGAATCCAACTGGAACACGTCCTGTTACTGAGGTCTGTACTACGAAGCAGGATTTGATCTTATCAAGGTAATGTCAGGGTTCTTACAGGGGTATGTTCCCAATGGTAACTTATGCAGCTATTTTTCAGTGTCACGGACCAAACTTTTTCAAACATGCCGCACTTTTAATTGTAAACTTCTGTTCACTACTTTTCCTGTCACACACAGTCATACGTGTGTTTTATTTTTAGCTTGCATTATCAGTTTAATCTCTTCATATACTTCCTATAATATAGGTTTACCTTACTTTGTAAAGTCAGCAGCTCTGTCACGACTACACTCTTCTCTGACTCCTCATGTCTACACCATCATAATGCCCATTAATATAAATATATATATATTTGTTTTGTTATTTTGCTCAGATTATGGTTTTTGTTCTGAGCAACTTATAACAGGTCGCCAGTCTGTCATATGACTAACACAAACAGACAGACAGTCATTCACACTCACATCTATGGGCATTTAGAATCATCAGTTAACCCAGCCCCACTAGCTGCATGTCTTTGGACTGTGGGAGGAAAAAAAATGCAAACTCCACACAGAAAGGCCCTGAACTGGTGGTGGAGTCAAACTCAGGATGTTCACACTGTGAGGCAACAGTGAGCCACCATGCTGCCTTAAAACTGACAAAACTCGAAATAGTTAAAAATTTACTGAAAATGTACTAATTGTGGTTCAGCACAATCATGTTTCAGTTTTTAGCCCTGTTTTGGTTCATCATCCTTTTGGAGGATCTGTGACCTGTGACTGAGACAAAGCTTTCTGATACTGGGCAGCACATTTCACTGCCCAGTATCTAGGGTTTTGTTGTTGTTGTTGTTTTTTGTTGTTGTTGTTTGCAGGAACACTTTTCTTTCACAAATAATCAGATTCATCCATTATTTATTACTTATATTTATCCAACATGATTCCTTCCAGATGTCTGAAGTAATGCTGGTATCTGTACTAACTGGAAGAAGTAGTCTGTAAACAGTTTTGTTAATATTTCAACCTTTGCAGTACAAATGTTCATATTTCAAATAAAGCAAGCAGGCTGGGTGTGACAGCATCAGAGTCACAGCAGGAAGTTGTTGCTGTTGTTGTAATCATTGATAAGTTCAAAGACATATTAAGGTAGAGCAGCTGATCTTTGAGCTCTGAGATGCATCTTAAAACTCTTTTATGATTTAAAGTGTTCAATGTGGCGGCAGCCAGATCACAGAGAAGAAGCAGAGGATTTTCTGTTTTTCTAAACAGACGTGGTCCACACAGTGGAGAACCAAAGAGTGAAGAAGTTCATTGGAAGAAGCTGAGTAAGTGAAACTTGGATTCATTAGAGTCTCTGAGGTTTTGTCTTCATCACAAATCAGCTGCTGCTCTTTGTTAGTGTGTTTATGCAGAAAACTGATGAGGACTGTGATACATTGGATAAAGACTCAAAACCATAATGTGCCTTGAATATAAACTTGACAAAATCTACAAGTAGATATTTGGTTTACTCTCATCTCTTCAGGCGAACAGTCTGTGTCAGTGTCTTCAGATGGCTGCAGGTTTTTAACCAGCTTCATTAAATGTTTCTCATTCTGCATTTCATATCACATCTGCCACTGTTTGAGCCTCTTTAACAGAGGAGATCAGACTGTAATGTGATATTTAGTAAGATTCAGTTTTCTTGTGAACTCTGAACAGATTAGATTAGATAGAGGCTCACAAATCAAACTATAAACTATAAAACAAGCTCTGATTTGAGTTCAGATGGTTCAAATGCTGGACTCCAGTCTGACTGATACTCAAGTTGTTTTATGGGCATCAAGGTTCATGTTCATTTGTTAAATATTCTCCATAATTCATGGATAATATTTAACAGGAATCAGTGAGCGCCCCCTGCTGGTTCCCCCTGAGTGCTGCTTGTCAGTCTACAGTGATACTGCAGGATGGATTTATGGAGGCTTTGAGGGATTCACTGCAGTTCTGCTGTAGTTGGTCCCTCACAGCTACATAATCAGTTGCAGTGCCACTGATACGAGCTACACCAGTTCTATGGTGCCTACAAACAAGACATAAAATACCAACAGATTGTAAGGGAGACCAGGTAGTGTGAACACATATGTGACATGTAAGGTGTGGATAGATAGACAGAAAATCAGTAATAAATAAAAGGTAAAATTAAATAGCCTGTCTCACTCATTGCTGATAATGTGCGGTAATAGGGATAATGATAAAACTAGAAAGATGCCATTGTTATGTTCTGTTAATGAAAACTAATTTATTATCCTCATCTAAATAAACTTCTGTTTCAATAATCACAACATATGCATGTATAGAATCATGAGCAATTTGCATTAAATAAATAAATAATTGATTTTTTCAAAACCATTTAAAAACTCTGCGTACTGCCACAATGTGATGTTTTATTCTTCCCTGGAGGCTATATCTCTACCACCATTATTTATTTATTTTCATAGAAATCTTCCATAGATGTTAATTCAGGATTATTTTGATTGCTGTGTCTCTGATAAAACCTCAGTAACATCTGCAGCTGCAGCTTTTGTTGTGAAAGTGGAGTTTCAGAACAGAAGTTTGATTAATTGATTCTCTGAGGTTTTGTTAGCGTGTTTATGTAGAGAACAGATTTATTTCATCTTTAATGTCTTGGGAATCAAACCACAAAGTTCCTCCAACAATAAACTCTAAAAGTCTGTGAGCTGATATTTGTAGAGTCTGTAGGTAGAGATATATTCTCCTCACATCAGAATAACTGTCTGAGTGTCTTAATCAGAAGACTGCAGGTTAGCTTCAACATCATGAAATGTTTCTCACCATCCACTTTACATCACATCTAGAACTGTCTGGTCCTCTTTAACAGTGAAGTTTGAGTGTGATGACATGTTTATTAGGACTCAGTTTTCACTTTGACCCTGAAGCTCTGGGCTCATAGTCAAACTATAAAACTGGAGATGTGATATGAGACACTGGTGCACGTGACGGATTCCAGTTTGATTTTGATGGCCAGATTGTTTTATGGAGGAGTTCATTATTGTGCTAATGAAGAGGTTCAAAGGAAGTTTGAGGTTGTTATCACCATCTGGTCAGAATGTGAAAAAAACAGCCATCAATCTGTTGAAGTATATTTCAGTTGATTGAATTGTAATCAGTGGTAACTCAACTTAAAGGAAGACACACATGGACTGGTAAACTCTAAATGAGAAAACAAGGTTGGACTACAAGTCACTAACCTAACTTACGAATAAAGGTTTAAACTCAAGAGACCAAATCAAACTCACCTCAGCTCCCACCCTATGTGAGAGTGAAATGAGTGAGTTGTAAGTGAGTGCAGTCCTTATATAACGTGTGCCAGATGAGTGCAATTAAGGGACAAAGTCCAGAGCCAATCAATGGTGAGAAAAGGAAACAAGGCCAATCTGGTGAGCTGAAGGAGAGTGGGGAAAAAATGGTAAGAAAAACAAGAATCTTTACAACAGCCGCCCCCATATTTCTAGTTGGAAATATGTTTAAATTACCATAGTCAAAAGTCCTTTTCAGGAAGTGAAGGCAGGGGGATGAGACATGCTACAGGTTTTTGTATATGTTTTATCCCGCACTGCGACTTCTACTGTTCTTATGTGGCTATCTGTGCTCTTTAGAAGGCGTGTTACTTTCCCTACAGGCCAAACACTTCAGTGGGTTGACCCAGAGGTAGACGGCATAAAAGTCCACAATTCAAAGTTCAAGGGGCTGGCTGCGTGGAAAGCGGCGGCAGCGCGAATTTAAATTTGATCACGCCTGTATCCAATTCAGTTCCAGTCATTTCCTGGCTCACAGCTACTTATTGTGTCCCAACATGATCTGTATTTAAAAATGGCTCATCCTCAGTAAGAATGGAACTTTGAACTTTAATGCTTTCTGTTTGTGTAGAGACACAGAAAAACTTTGATTTGATCTTATTCATGAGATCAAATGAGGTTTTGTGAAGTTATGCTGTGCCTGCTTCCTGAACATGTTGATGGGAGGGAAATCAAAGGGCAGATTTAATCTCATGCCAACAGGAAGGAAAGGAGAGAGCTGTTCCTGTGTCACCTGGGAGAGTGATATTTACAGGAAAATCAGAGATGTTTAAAGTGAGGAAATGGAAAAAGAAGAAAAGAAGGAACCTTTACTTTTGACGTTAAAGTCTGCTGCTCCTGCTGAGCATCTCCTTCCTGTCCTGCTTCAGGTGGAGTCTTGACTCCTTCCAGGAAGTAGCTCACCTGTGTGTCAGTCCATGTGTGGGGTGGAGATTCTTCTTCAGCACTTTCAAAAATTAAATGCAGTTTGCTCTATGACATCACTTTTTTTCATTGTCTCCAGATGCACAACATTCTAGTGATAAGGAATTTGAAGATCCATCATCTAGTATCTCTTCTGTCCACAGTTGTTCACTAAGCCAGAGTGAAATTGGTTAGTCTGAGATTTAGATCTGCCAAAGGAAGCGACTGAGTTTCCTGCATCTAGCCCTCCTGTCGTGTTCACCTCCCACCCCTTACTTTAGTGTTGACTGGTCTATTTCAACAGCTCTTAAATTAGCATAACAAACATTTTTCACCACCAAATTCAGTTCAGTGGGTCGTTCAGTGGTCATTCAGTGGGTAATCAGATGTAAAACACAATATTTATGAGTGTTTTAAGTTGTAAATTGGTCAAACTTCCAGTCACAGTGAATTAGTGTGTGTCAGTGAATGCATCATGTGTGCTTTATGGCTCCATCTAGTGGACTGATAGTAGAAGTAGAGCAGCTGATGGCAGCTTCCTCTGCCTCACACTGCTGTCTGACTGCATTCAGCTGACACTGAGAGGAAGGACAAAAGAAGCAGCTGACATTTGGACAGCACACGTGATGGAAAAGAAGATTTCAGTTGATGTGCACATGAATGATTTGTGTTTCCTCTGCAGGTGAAGGTAGAAAGTGTGTGTAAGCTGATGTGTATGTGTATTTAGCAGCATGGATCAGTGTGAGGACAGAGAGGAGGGAGTCCCTCCCTCTAAAAGAGCCAGAGAGAGCCAGACCACAGCTCAGAGGTGAGATGACCATCTCTAACGGTCCATGACTCTTCTCCATGTCACAGCTCAGCACTCACATCACTGCTCCATCATTATTCACAGGAAGAAACGAGGAACTAAACGTAAACATCAACCTGAACCCAGCTGTGTGTCCTTAAAAAGTGATGAGTCAAAGGACTTTAATGTTGATTTCAAAGAAAATTCTTCTGCTGCAGAGAGGTAATGTGTCACTAAATGCTGTTTCTTAAAATGTTTACATTATGTTTAATGCCAGCTCAGCTCTTTTCACACACATTTCTATGTTCGTATGTAAAGCTGTGTGTTTTGGGAGTTTTTCTTTTCATAAATACAGCAGTCAAAGATTGAAGAATGAGTTATTTGTAGGATATGTTTCTATAGTGAGTGTACTTTTTACATATTGTATTAACACAATTGACCTAAATACACTGGAAGGCCATGAAGTTGGAGTGGGAATTATTATGCTAGATGTTTGTACCTATGTACTGGATTTGTGCTGACCTATTTACACGTTTTAAGTACATTTATATCATATGTTATACTACTATATGAACACCTGTTAAAGAAGAGTGTTTGTTTTGCAAGCTAATTAGTACTAATGGTTAGTTTAGAAAGTTTTCGTTTTTATAGTTTTTATTTTATAAGAGGTTCACCTGGTGATTATGATTAGTTATGGCTCTTTTGATAGTGCAAATTGTTTGATACTAAAGAAATTCCTAATTAGTGAGATATATGGTTTATTTTGGGAGGGTAACCCGTTTTTAAGTCATAAAAATGTCAAGTAGATTAATTAATTATTTCTTTCTTTAAGACAACCATAACAGCCATGATTTCTAACTCTAAGTTAACATCAGCCACAAAAACCTATCAAAAACGACAATAATGAAGATGGATGACAAGCTCTGGGAAGAATGTTCACAAAGTTCTTGATCTCATGGGATGTACTTCATAGAGGGGTTCATATAAATTTATTATTTTGGCTTTAAAATTTAAGACCTGACTAGTCCGAAACATAAAAATGAAAATAAACAAAATCCAAAACAAAACTCTTCATACTTGTCACCTGATCTGATCTTCTCAAATGTCAGAGAGAAGATTCTCAATTTGACACCAAGACAAACAGCAAAGCATCTGTTGTGTCCTTTAGCTTGTATTTATATCTGTGTGGAAAGTCATAATGTGAACTAATTCTTTATGACTCTTTATAGAGTGGACCAGAAGAGTTCAAAGGTTCCCATTGATCAACCTGCCAAACACCATCAGACACATTTGGACTCTGTATTTATGGTTTGTACATGCAGAAAAACAGCTCTTACATCTGTTCTGTTTACTCCATTCTGGACTTTATAGACCACTGAATTGTTAATGTTTCCATCGTCTGAGGTTTTGGTCAATTTCAGTCTGGCTGGATTATTCATATCATCTTCTGTTCCAGCTACTGGAGGACAACATCATCACTTTTGTGAAGAATGAGCTGAAGGAGATCCAGAAAATTCTAAGTTCAGATTACCCAGAATCCTTAGGGAGCCAGAAAGAGGATGAGGAGGTCTTGGAGGGTGAAGATAAAGAGGAGAACAGAAACAGCACAGAAGCATTTTTGAAAATCACACTGCACTTCCTAAGGAAACTGAAGCAGGAGGAACTGGCTGACTGTCTGCAGAGCAGTAAGAGGATGTCTTTAAAGATTTAAGCTGCTGCATAAATGGGAAATTTAGGAATGTCTCAAGAAATGGACCAACATAGATTCAAAAACCTATTCTTTAGGCAAGAAAAATGTAAGCGTATTTACTAAATAATAATTCCATAATTAAATGTATTTATTTTGTGTGTTCAGAAATATTTGCTCCAGATTTTCGACATGAACTCAAATCTTCTCTGAAGAATAAGTTCCAGTGTGTGTTTGAGGGGGTTGCTAGAGCAGGAAACCCAACCCTTCTGAATCAGATCTACACAGAGCTCTACATCACAGAGGGAGAGACTACAGAGGTCAATGAAGAACATGAGGTCAGACAGATTGAAACAGCATCCAGGAAACCAGACAGACCAGAAACAACAATTAAACAAGAAGACATCTTTAAAGCCTCACTTGGAAGAGAACAACCAGTCAGGACAGTGTTGACAAAGGGAGTGGCTGGCATTGGGAAAACAGTCCTAACACAGAAGTTCAGTCTTGACTGGGCTGAAGACAAAGCCAACCAGGACATCCAGCTCATATTTCCATTCACTTTCAGAGAGCTGAATGTGCTGAAAGAGGAAAAGTTCAGCTTGGTGGAACTTGTTCATCACTTCTTTACTGAAACCAAACAAGCAGGAATCTGCAGCTTTGAAGACGTCCAGGTTGTTTTTATCTTAGATAGTCTGGATGAGTGTCGACTTCCTCTGGACTTCCACAAAGCTACAATCCTAACTGACCCTAGAGAGTCCACCACGGTGGATGTGCTGTTGATTAACCTCATTAGGGGGAATCTTCTTCCCTCTGCTCGCCTCTGGATAACCACACGACCTGCAGCAGCCAATCAGATCCCTCCTGAATGTGTTGACATAGTGACAGAGATCAGGGGGTTCAATGACTCACAGAAGGAGGAGTACTTCAGGAAAAGATTCAGAGATGAACAGCAAGCCAGCAGGATATTCTCCCACATCAAGACATCAAGAAGTGTCCACATCATGTGTCACATCCCAGTCTTCTGCTGGATCACTGCCACAGTTCTGGAGGATGTGCTGAGAACCAGAGAGGGAGGAGAGCTGCCCAAGACCCTGACTCAGATGTACATCCACTTCCTGGTGGTTCAGGCCAAAGTGAAAAAAGTCAAGTATGATGGAGGAGCTGAGACAGATCCACACTGGAGTCCAGAGAGCAGGAAGATGATTGAGTCTCTGGGAAAACTGGCTTTTGAGCAGCTGAAGAAAGGAAACCTGATCTTCTATGAATCAGACCTGACAGAGTGTGGCATCGATATCAGAACAGCCTCAGTGTACTCAGGAGTGTTCACACAGATCTTTATAGAGGAGAGAGGACTGTACCAGAATAAGGTGTTCTGCTTTGTTCATCTCAGTGTTCAGGAGTTTCTGGCTGCTCTTCATGTCCACCTGACATTTATTAACTCTGGAGTTAATCTGCTGGACGAGCAACAAAAATCATCGCATCAGTGTGAAACAGATGAATACTTCTATGAGACTGCTGTGGACAAGGCCTTACAGAGTCCAAATGGACACTTGGACTTGTTCCTCCGTTTCCTCATGGGTCTTTCAATTCAGACCAATCAGACTCTCCTACAAGGCCTGCTGACACAGACAGAAAGTGGCTCACAGACCAATCAGGGAACAGTTCAGTATATCAAGAAGAAGCTCAGTGAGAATCTGTCTGCAGAGAAAAATATCAATCTGTTCCACTGTTTAAATGAACTGAATGATTGTTCTCTAGTGGAGGAGATCCAACAGTCCCTGAGATCGGGACATCTCTCTGCAGATAAACTGTCTCCTGCTCAGTGGTCAGCTCTGGTCTTCATCTTATTGTCATCAGAAAAAGATATGAATGTGTTTGACCTGAAGAAATACTCTGCTTCAGAGAAGGCTCTTCTGAGGCTGCTGCCCGTGGTCAAAGCCTCCAGCAAAGCTCTGTAAGTAAAATGGACTCATCTGTGTCTGTTTAAAATGTTTATTCTACTTACCTGAACAAAACAGAACAACAACAAAAGAAAACAAAACACAGACTGTGCCTAGTGTGCCTGTGTCAGTGGGTACTACACAAGTATGACTAAATCTACCAGCTCCTCACTGGTTTAGATTTAATTATATAGGCATAGTTGTGTTTTTACTGGGCAAATTTAAGGTGTTTTATATTTGACAAATTTGAGACATGTTTTAATTTATTTTAAATAACCAAGAACTGTAGTACACACTCTGTTTTCCTTTAATACGTTCAATATTAAGTGATTTAATTTAACCACTATTATCATTGTTTTTCAGACTTAGTGGCTGTGACCTCTCAGAGAGAAGCTGTGATGCTCTGTCCTCACTTCTCAGTTCCCCGCCCATTAGTCTGAGAGAGCTGGACCTGAGTAACAACAACTTGCGGGATTCAGTAGTGAAGCTTTTGTCTGTTGGCCTCAAGAGTCCATACTGGAAACTGGAAACTCTCAGGTCAGGTTTCAGACTTTTACACTGATTACCACTTAAAATCTGAACCATATTAGTGCATAAGCCACTACCTGTACAGAATTCTTTAGTCACTTTGAATTAAATTTGGTTGGAATATTGTCTGAAAAGGTTTTTCTTCTTCAAATTCTTTTGTTTTTGAACTGGTAACAATTACTGATATGCATGACACTGGTTTGAACATACACCGGTTACCAGGCTAGTTTAAATCCAGAGAATTACATGTCCAGGTGTATTTCTATTTTTTACTCTTTTCACTCTTTGCAACGAAATATTCTGGAATTTTAAAATATATATTTTCAAAGTCTTTCTGTGTGGAGTTTGCATGTTCTCCCTGGGTCCTCCAGCTTCCTCCTATAGTCCATAGACATTCACTTTGTGGGGATAGGTTAATTTGAAAATTGCTCATAGGTGTGAATGTGGGAGTGAATGTGAGTGCAAATGGTTGTCTATGTCTATGGTCAGGTCATAGACTGGTGACCTGTCCAGGGTGTACCCCGCCTCTCGCCCTAAGACAGCTGGGATAGGCTCCATCCACCCCCCACGACCCTGAAAAGAATAAGCAGACGCAAATGGATAGATGGACTTTCAAAGGTTGATTTCTCAAAATGAGAGTATTGGGAATTTAATGTCACAGCAATTAATGTTGACTGTGATATACTTCACACCCTGCAAATCTCAATTAGATGGAAGTGATTTGACTTTGTTTTTCTTCGATGCCATGTGTCACCACAATTTATAGACGCTACCTAAACTTTACTTTCACACAGGTAGATTGTCTTGTTAATAGTATTGAAACTTCATGGATGGATAACACATGAGGATTAGACTGAGTTAAACACTGAGCAGAACCCATATTAATAAACGAAGACTAATTCATTTCAAAGTTTCCTTCTTATTCCTTAGTCCTATAAGTATATTTATTCTTGACTTTCACAATCCATTGCAGCCAACACATCCTACACTAATGCTAACTCCGAGTTGTTCCCTATAATTGCAACCCCTTTACCTTAAATATAAAATAAACATCACAAACACATCAAATATTAACTGTTCTCTGGGCCTATTTATTTTTGTCGCAAGTTTGCCACTGTTCCGATATCATTTTAAATCAAATAATCATCAATTGTTTTCTTAGCTCACAAGGGTTTAACTTATAAGCGCCTTGAGGCGACTTTTGTTGTGATTTGGTGCTATATAAATAAAATTGAATTGAATTGAACTTATTGCCTTTGGAATAGTTTGAAATCGTTACTGAAGTTACAACCAAAAAATAAAAATCTGAAATTGAATGAGTATTTAGTACGAGTGTGACTACCTTTAGCTTGATGTTTAAGAATGTATTAATTTTTGGTTTTTAATTTATACTTATTCTAGATGGCATTACCTCAGCTTCTGGTAACACTGTCATGAAACTTGAATACACTTTTTTAATGATATGTTCTTTGATGTGCACATTTAACAAATAACTGGAATTGCTCTATTTAATGTTTCTAGAATTAGAAACAAAGTCTCAGAGTAGTGCTGATGGGTAGCATTTATTGCTTTGAGGTTAAACTGCTTTAAAAGCTCCCTGAAGCATCTTTAACTTAAGCAAAACCTTCCAGTGGGAGTACTGAGAGTGACTAGAAAGAGAGAGATCAAATTTTATCCATATTGGCTTTTCATCAGTGGCTTCCTGCTATATCCAGAGCAACAACTTCTTCTCATTTACAACAGCAAAAATAAGCATTAACACATCACCAACTTTCTAAGTAAATATATTTCTATTTGGTGCTGTTGACATGAAATTATCACCAGATGTCAGCAACAAACAAAGAAATCAAACCATTGATGGCCATTAATTATGTGTGACAATGAGAAACGATACAGGGAAAAAGTATTGAATACATGAAGCAAAGGAGGTGTAAAAAGGCATGGAACATCATGGTAATTAGAAAGCAATCTTTCCACTCAATGCAAGTTAAAATGATTTGTCAGGGTCACAACTGATGGCCTATGTGTCTCATAACCAAGGTGTCACACAAGAAAAATATCACTATGTTTTTAACTGATGAGATCTCTCAAGACCTTCACAATTGCTGCAAAGCGTACTGATGGTATAGGCTAAGGAAGAATTTCTGAACTACAGAAGGTTCCAGTGAGCTCTGTTGGCGTCATAATCCAGAAGTAGAAAGAACATAATTTCAAAATAAACTGACAATGACAAGGTGCTCCCCACAAATGCCAGACAGACAAGTGAAAAGAATTATCCAAGATCCAAGAACCACTTGTGAGGAGCTACTGAAAGACCTGGAAACAGCAGGTATAATTGTTGCTAAGAAAAGTAATTCACTCAACCACCATGGCCTATTAGCACTCTGATCGTGCAAGAATCCATTACTGAAGAAACACCATGATTTAAAGTTTGCTGAAAATTATTTAGACAAGCCTGTGAAATACTAGGAGAATATAGTCTATTCAGATTGGACCTAAATTAAAATCTTTGGATGCCATAGTATTTCACTGTATTTCACCCCCAAAACACCAGCAGTGACGTTTGGATGTGGGAACATCATAGTGTATTGGTATTTTTCAGCACAGGGCACTTGCATGCTTCATATACTTGAAGGAAGGATGTTTGGAAAAATGCAACGAGACATTCTTGATAAAAATCTGTTGCCATCTACCAGGATGATGAAAATGAAATGAGTGTGGATGTTTCAGTCAAGGAAACTCTCAATTGTTTTCAGAGAAAGAAAGTAAAGATTGGCCCAGCCAATCACCCAAACTGAATCCAACTGAAAATCTATAGCAAGATCTAAAGGTCAGAGTTCGTAGAATGGAGCCTTCCAGATTTGAAGATTATTTTTGATGAAGAACCACACCTGAACGATGCATGTGACTAATTTCTCCATACAGGAGGCATCTTGAAGTTGTCACCGCCAACAAAAGCTTTTAGACAAAAGAAAAAAGAAGAAGAACTCTTACTAAAATTTTCAACACTAGAAAACATTTTTCCTGTGTCCTTAAATTAAGTTTATTACACAAAACTTGATTTAAGGACATCTATGGTTTAATTTCTTTGCAAGTGTGGATTGGATGGGTTATTACACATATCTTTTGAGAATTTCATGCCAATAGCACCTTTAGAAATAACTTTACTTAGAAAATTGGTGCTGTGTTCGGTACTTACTTTATCCAGTCAAATAGAGCACTTGACACTAAGACTGCAGACTTACTTATGGCTGTTAGAATTTGTATAACTAGGATAGAGATCTCTCTTCTATGGAACCATAAGTTCAGAAAAAAGACACCCTTCATACTTATAGCTTACAGTTAGGACTGGATCAGGTGACTGAACCACATTTTAGCCATGCTAGAATAAATGCCTTACACCTTACACAATTTAACAACTTGAAACAGCTGTTGTTGTCTGTTGCATGTGGTCACTATAAATAAAGATACATTGATTTAATGGATGAAAATGAATATGGATGCGTTTTTTAGAAAAACTAAAAAACATTTAAAATAAAGTGTTCACAGATGGATTGTTATTTTTGTGTGTCTGCAGTCTTTCAGGCTGTCTGATCACAGAGGAAGGCTGTACTTCTATAGCTTCAGCTCTGAGCTCCAACCCCTCAAATCTGAGAGAGCTGGACCTGAGCTACAATCATCCTGGAGACTCAGGAATGAAGCTGCTAAAGGATCTACACTTGAGCCTGGACACTCTCAGGTATGGAAAGAATATCTGATAGAGGAGAAAGAGCTGGAAACATTTTCTGTGTACTTCACTTAGCTCTTGTTTGTTTCATGTAGATGTGACATGAACAATAACACACTGAGAACAATCTTTCCTTTGCTTACAACAAAAACACCAGTCTAACTGAACAATAACAAGAGGTATTTATGTAGGTGGGCACCATTTATTCATCATTTTGATCTCTGTAGGTTTAACTATTAACTCATTTTCAGTATTTCTGTATTCTTTGTATAGAGACAGGTTTACGGCCTGTTTATCCTAGCAGAAAGACTGTACGCAGGGGAAACCTTCAGCCTGGCTTGATCAAAAATAAATCATTAGAAAAGGTTTATAATTAAAACTGTGGTAGAACCTGACAAGCACCAGGCATTTTTTCTGTACATTTTAGAGCATGCAAGCTTGCAGAATTTAAAAAAAAAAAGTTTTTATTCATAGCACTTTTTATGAACAAACGGCAGTGTTTTTCTAAATTAGTGCACAACATAGAATAATGTTATTTAAAGCAACACAAAAATAAAAAGTTAAATCAAATGAAATAAACAGCTGAACTGAACAAAACAGGAATTTAAAATTGGCACAGAAGCCATTTTAAGCTAGATATCGTGATCAACAGCAATCATCAACACTTCAGTTCACTATTTCAAAGCAGTGCATCAAAGTAAGTAATTTTATTTTCACTTGATTATTTGAACTACAGTTATAACCAAATTAAAGCAGTAATATAATATATTTTTTAATTTTGCTTAACAGATGCCAAAGAAATCAGTGGTAAACAAAACTGCAGTGTTGGAAGTCCTTAATGCTTCAAAAGAAGCAGTCAAAAAAAATGAAACATTTCAACTCCAAGTGTTGAAATATGGCAAAATCTGTGCAAAGAACTTTATGAAAAGATGACACCAATAGCACTTTACACTTTTGTTAAATTAAACACAACGTTTGATCAAATCTAAGCAATCATTCAGATGCTGAAGCTTAGATAAATTCTCGGGCATAAAAGAAACGTACAACTGAATATCATCAGCATAACAGTGATAAGAAATGTCCTCAAAAGAGCCCATTATGTGCTATATTAAAAACAATAAAGGCCCCAAAACTGACCCTTGAGGGACACCATAAGTAAGGGAGGTAGAGGATGACCTAAAATCGGAGACTGCCACAGAAAAGGATCGGTGATGGAGATAAGAGGAGAACCACTCTAATGCAGTTCCAGATACACCAACCCAATTTTTCAGCCTTTCAATGAGGATGTGATGGTCAACTGTGTCGAAAGCTGATGTGAGGTCCAACATGAGTAGAACAGAGCATTTTCCTGCATCATTATTCATCAAGATATCACTTGAGACCCTAAGAAGAGCTGTCTCCATGGAGTGAAATTGACAAAAACCAGACTGAAACTTATCGTAAATGCCATGTTTATCTAGAGCTGCCATAAGTTGCATAGCCACAACCTTTTCTAGAAGCTTAGTAATTAACGGTAACTTAGAGATAGGTCTGTAGCTGCTCCAAAGAGAGGGGTCTAGCTGACGTTTTTTTAAAAGTGGGAGAATAGCAGCGTTTTTAAAATAAACCGGAACTATACCAGATGCCAGTGAAGAGTTGATTAAAGTGAGCACACATGGGCCAATAGACTGGAAGACATTTTTGAATAATGATGCAGGTACAATGTCAAGTGAACAGGAGGATGCTTTCACAGAATTCACTAATTTCACTAGCTCAGGTAGTGAAACAGGAGAGAAAGTATCCAAGATAATGGGCCGAGATGGGGTAGAGATCGAGATAACAGGTGCTGAGTGTGTAAAATTGATTCTCACGTTATGAATATTTGCAAGCAGAAAAGAGAGAAAATTTTCACAGTCCTCGTTAGAAAAAATAGGGGCTGCAGGCAGAACAGGATGTCACTTATGGTGTTGAATAGCACCTTAAGATTGCCTCTGCTCTTTGTAACCAAGTGTGAGAAATGGGCAGCCCTCGCATCTCCGATCGCATTATTAAAAGAAGCTAAAAGGTCCTTAAGATAGAGGAGGTGAACATTTAGATGAGTTTTCCTCCACCTGCGCTCCGCTTTACGACAATCACATTTTAGACAACGAATACTGTCATTTAGCCAAGGAGGAGATTTGGAGGCAGAAACACTCCTCGTCTTAACCGGACAAATTTCATCTAAAATAGAAAGGCAATAATTATTAAAAAGACTGGTTGAGAAATCAACACCATTTTGAGGAGATAGCTGTAAGTTAAAAGCATCCACAAATTTCTCCGCTGTGGAGGAGTTTAAGATGCGAGAGCTAACCATCCGTATAACGGGGGACAAAGGCTCATTAAAAGAAAAGTTAAAAATAATAACATAGTGATCAGAAATAAAAATGTCCTCAGAGCAAATAAAATCATTATTTAAACCCAAAGTAAAAAAAACAAGGTCCAGTGTGTGACCTTTGCTGTGAAAAGAAGCAGAAGTTGCTGGACAGGATGGTAAAGCTTCAGAATCCACACCAGGCCTCCACAAACTGGAGAGGTCTTGCAGTCCCACCAAAGAAGAGGAAATTCACTTCATACTTCTCCCTTGGTCCTGAATGGCTCCACTCAGATCCAGTAAAAAAAAGAAAGAAGTAAAGCTAGGGCTGCTAAAAATGGAAATAATCAACAGCCAGTCAAGCTTGGCAAACGACAGCACTGTTTCATGAACACCTGTGCCTTTGATGCCTTCTGTAAAAGTCTGTGCTCTGCTTTCTGTGACAGTCTCTCTGCTCAAAACATGTTGAATAGTTCAGAGGAGAATAAAGTATTCCAGCTTGTGAAATCCCTTGCTTAAAAGGGTGTCATTCAACATACCTATTCTTTGAGGGCAGAGGTTCTGAGGTCAATATTCTGCCCTGTTCAGTTGAAGACTGGTGTGCATCATGTTGATGCACAGTGCCATGTGTCCACAGTAATTCAGAAAACAATGACAGAAAATCAAAGTGTTAACTTCACTCACATTGAACAGTCTATTTTGCATACTGTGTTTATACACAGATCAGGCACAACATCATAACCACTAACAGCTAAAGTGAATAACACTAACCTGTTAGTTGGTGGGATACATTAGGGAGCAAGTGAATACCTTGTCCTCAACATTGAGTTAGAAGCAGGAAAAATGGGCAAATTTAAAGATTTGAGTGAGTTTGACAATGGCCAAATTGTGATGGCTGGATGACTGGATCAGAGCATTTTCAAACCTGCAGCTCTTATTATGAGTTCCCAGTCTGCAGTGGTCAGTATCTATAAAAAGTGGTCCAGGGAACAGTGGTAAATCAGTGACAGGGTTATGAGTGACCAAGGCTCACTGATGCACATGTGGAGCAAAGGCTGGGCCCTGTGGTCCCATGAATTTCAACTTAATATTAATGAATTATGAATTAATTACATCATTACAAAGAAACCTTCCGATTCCACAGACTAATTTCACTTCAGATGAACATTACACTAACTCACAGAGTTATTTAATCTAGAAATGTCAATCAGACTGACTTGATAATAAGCAACTCCATGCATCGATTCCCATGCCACCCCTCATTCCCACTCAGCTTTTCAGATCACAGCTTCCAACATTTGCTTCAGACTACATCCCCAAGGTGAATAAAACACCATCAGCAGTGAGCTCTATAGATCGGGTCGGAGGGGATGTGGTGGATTTCTAAAAGCCTGAATCCACATCATTTCACCCTGAAGAAATTCAGCAAAATTGTTAAAATGTGTGACCTGACAGAACACAATGAGATGCTGAGGGACTGTTTCGAAACCACAAACTGGTAGACTGGTAAAGAGGGCCAGCTTTGTCCTGCCCAGTCACCTACACCCATAGAGCCCCATTATTTACCTTTTTCTGATTTTACTTTTCTAATATATCTCTAATTGCTGCTGTAACTAGTAGTCTTTCTTCAGCGTGGCATTAAATCATTTCTGTATCGATGTGTATTTCTATCCAGGAACAGTTGAAATCAACAGTAATTTAATCCACTTGATTCATTTAATCAGTAATAAAATATACCAAAATGTCAGATTGAAAATCGGATTACTTATGTAATATCTAAACTTATTTGACCAGGTTATATTTAAGAGAAGTAATAAAAGCAAAAAAACATAACGGTCTGATTGAAGATACTTACATGACAACCACAGGAAGGGACTTTAGAGACATTTTCTTTAAATGTGTCAAAATGTTTGACTGTTCCAACGTAGAAAATGAACCTCAGTTTGATTTAAATGAACTAAATAATGCAATTTAAAAATGAAAAAATAAAAACTTAACAATGTGTATGAGAGCAATGTAATGTCCATGTGTGCATGCTGAAAGAGACTGTGCTGGTCTGATCCCCCTCCTCCTTTCAGGGTGGAGCCTGCTGGAGTCCGATGGTTGACACCAGGTCTGAGGAAGTGTAAGTGTGTTTTTAATGTGATTCATTAAAAACATTCAACCATCTTCAAACTGTCACATCACTCATTCACATTTCTGATGTCAGGAGTCATCATCAAAGTGTCAATCAATGAACAGATGATGGATCAATAACTGCAGCTGGATTGTGTTTGTTCTCTCCATCAGATTCCTGTCAACTCACAATCGACACAAACACAGTACACAGAAAACTCAAACTGTCTGACAACAACAGGAAGGTGACACATGTTGAGGAGGTTCATTCATATCCTGATCATCCAGACAGATTTGATTACCAGTATCCTCAACTGCTGTGTAGAGATGGTCTGACTGGTCGCTGTTACTGGGAGGTCGAGTGGAAAGTAGAGGTTCAAATATCGGTGAGCTATGGAACAATCCGAAGAAAAGGAGACAGTAAAGACTGTGTGTTTGGAAGGAATGATCAGTCCTGGAGTCTGTTCTCCTCTAATGTTAAGGGTTACTCTGTCGTTCACGGTAACAGAGAAACATATCTGTACCCCCCATCCTCCTCCTCCTCTGTCTCTAACAGAGTAGCAGTGTATGTGGATTATCCTGCTGGCACTCTGTCCTTCTACAGAGTCTCCTCTGACACTCTGATCCACCTCCACACCTTCAACACCACATTCACTGAACCTCTTTATCCTGGATTTACAGTCTGGTTTCCTGGTTCCTCAGTTACTCTGTGCTGAGTTGAGTGTAAAGAGTTTCCTCCTGTTAGAGAAACGCTCTGACTGTTGAACAGATAGTCTGTACATGTCTGTCTCTTTCACTCAGAAACACGTTTTCAGATTCATGGATTCAGTCAGTTAATGTTTTAAACTGTTTTAAATTATGGAATCACTGAACAGCAGTTACCCAAAAGATGAATTTACAAACTGCTCAGAGACATTCACACATTATTGTCTATGGTTACAAGTTTAATGAGCATCCAGGGCTCATTGTGATTTTTACTTTTGCTGTTAGAATGATGAAGCGATAGCTAGACTTTAGCTAGCCTGTAATGGCATTAAATGATCCTTTAGAAAACAGTTATAAATGTATTAGTTCTCAGCTTTGTACATTGCTGAATCATTATTTTGTCTTCCTGGTTTCCAGTTTTCTACTTTCATTGTAAGCCTGTTCAGTTTCCAATCTAAAAATAAAACTGTCTGACTAGCCTGCACGTTACAGTTTGACTTTCCTGTTTTATCAGCAGAAAAAATAGATATCTTATACTAGGGATGGACCGATCCGATATTACGCATCGGTATCGGTCCGATACTGACCTAAATTACTGGATCGAATACTGGAGAGAAATAAAAAATGCAATCCGATCCATTAACTATCACAAAAGCACCTCACAAAACTTGCAACATAGTGTAACCCAGCTTATGACCTTAGCACGTTGGAGGAGTATGCGTCATGTGATAGAGCGGCTGTGGCGTGCGAGACCTGTCGGCGGTCTGGTTGAGCATTTGGAGCCTTGCTACCAAACCGCCATTTCATCTCAGAGAAAGGTATCCCAGAGAAGTAAAGCAAGTGTGTAAGTTTATCTCTGAATGTTTGTAAAGCCTTCCCACGTTAAGCTTACCAACCGATATATGGACCGACTGTCTCTTCTTCTCTCCCCCTCCCTCACCTGTTACTATTTCAATCATGAAACTGATCAATGATCAGCTGATCGGCTTTTCTGTCGTGAGTCCCATCTCTTTTTTGTTTATTGCCCACTTTGCACCAGAAAACCAGCAGATAAACAATAACGGCACGATTAATCTTGATAAGCTGTTGTTATAATTTATTTATTATTACTTTCTACATCAGGATCCTTTTCTACGTAGCTGACGGCTGGTAACTGTGCAGGGGCGGGTCTAGCAAAGTTTAGCCAGGGGGGCCGATAGGGCATTAACAGGGAAAGGTGGGCATAAAGAAATAATTTTCTTTCTTATTATCATTTAAAATGTCTAGCTTTTAATAAATAATTATCTGAATCTTACAACCAAAGTTTTCATCTGATGTAAAATGTATAGAAGTACATAGGGCTGGGCGATATGGCCTAAAATCCATATCGCGGTATAATTTGAAGCACGTGTGGTAACGATATATATCATGATATATTATTTTCTTCTGTATAACGTATTTTCCACACTATAAGGCACACTTAAAATCCTTTAATTTTCTCAAAAAACGAGAGTGTGCCTTATGTATGAATGCTGGTTGTGCTTAAGGACCTCGAACCGATTTGGGCATGCAGAAATCTGTTAAAAAATGTTTTAGTACAACTTTGGTAAGCCGCACTGCTTGATGGATTGCCAGAGCATTACAGCTGCCGTAGTGAGGAGCTTCGCGGAGTAATCTGGGTCCAAAACTCCGTCCGTTTCAGGTCCCAAAGTCAAACGAACACAGAGAGTTAAAAACGGTCTAAACTCTTTCATCTTTGACAAAATCATCAGCGTTGCTGCTTTATCGGGTGTAACAATTAAGTTTAACATCCATGCATCCATGAAAACAGAATTTATTAAATTTAACGGAGTTAGAAGTTAACAGGAAGTTAGCTCGCTAGTTTCCACCTAACCAGACATACCATGTTCTGACTGAGATTTTACAAACTAATTCAAATGTACAGCTCTGCTACCACTTCCAACATAAATGAAGACAGAAAACTAAACAGCAGTGCCGTTTGCAGGGTTATTGAAGTTGGACTACCTGGTATATAATGTTGTGCTACGTGATTGCTACACAGCTATGTTAGCATAACATTAGCACAGTGAAGCTGGAGGATGAACGCCAACTTTTTTCCACTCGAAAGCTAACGTGAGGGATTCTGGTGGTCAGGGACAAATGCAATCGCATAGCAGGATGCTATACACGGGCCAAACTTCAGTCAGGAGAACAACTGAGATTATTAATCCACAATACGAGGTTAGTTATTAATATACTGCAACAACATGGGAACAGAGCAGCTGCAAGAGAATTCAACATTAATGAATTAACGTTACGGAAGTGGAGGAAGTGCAGTTTTTCGCTTTCCCCATATTTCAAAAGTGCTTCATCTCTTTGCTATGACTGTCGCCCGACATAATTTGCAGATGATAATGGTTGTAGCCGCAGCTATGCTTTCGACCAAAACAGGCGCAGCTTGATGACATCATCAACATGTGCTATCTATCGTTTGCCAAATTTATATCGTTTCTATCATATATCGTTTATATCGCCCAGCCCTAGAAGTACATTATTGTATATAGTAACTATTAAGTCTAATATATACCCTAGTAAGCTACAGTACTTTTTCCTTTGGGAAGCTACCATCTGCAATTCTGTTGAAGAAAGATGTTGAATCTATTTAATTATTGTAGAAAAATAATTGATTTCTGTGAATTTGTTTTACACATGCATGAAATTAAAGTCAGTTACATTGATTAAGCATCATGAGGCGGAGGGTGGGGGGTGGTTCCCTGTTTTTTTTTTTTTGTTGTTGTTGTTGTTTTTGCTGGGAGTTTGCAACCCTGTTAGTTAGGCTGTTTAATGTTTCTGTTAAGTACTCTTGAAAATACCAAAATAGGGAGGATGGTGTAGTTTTAAGTTTATTAGATTGATCAGTATTGATGAACTATGGAATATTTTGGGTGCAGTGTATTTTTTGGATAAAGGTTTAACACAATAGCTTTAGTGTTTTGTTTTTTAAAACCTGAGTATGAACTTCTACAAAATGCAGCAAGATATTTAAAAAAACAGTTTTATTCATTATAAAATACACTATCGGATTCATATCGGTATCGGCAGATATCCAAATTTGTGATATCAGTATCGGACATAAAACAGTGGTATCGTGCCATCTCTGTCTTATACATGTTCAAAATATGATGAATTTTCAGGGAATGCCTAAATGTAAAAGAGTTTGACTCCAAGTTGATAATTTGTCCCTTTCCCTTTGCATGTCAAATGTATAACTAAAGACAGTATTTTGGTTGGTGTAGCCTCACAACTGTAATGTACGGAGCCCCGCAAGGGACACTGGAGAAAAAAAATGAAGATGAACTTTTGCGAGATCCCGAGTTACTTTTGTGAGATCCTTTCCTTTGGAGGCTGCCAGGTCGAAGCTGACCGGGAGGTCAAGGCACGATGTGCTGGGAGTGCAGTGTTCTTGCCGGCTCTAGTGGGCCTCGACCTCCTGATCAGCTTCGACCTGGCAGCCTCCAAAGGATGGTGGCTAACAGATGTCTCCAAAAATGTCTGAGGACTTTTGCAAATATGTGATGTCTTGATAAACCAAGCAGATATTTGAAGTTTTCACAGCTACATTCTCGCCTGAAAATATTTTAAACATTTGTTTTGTGACCCAGAAAGAGTAATATTAAAACTAAGTAGCTGCCGACATTGTTGGAAACTGGAATTGGCTTGACCGTGCTATGAATTCTAGGATAGCTTGGGCCACGAAGGATATACCCGACTCATCAGTCAAATTTGGGAAAATGAAAGATGCATTTGGAGCAGCCTTCGAATTGGGACAGCCTTCGTTGCCTGGCTGTGACATAATTGGCCTTCAAATGCGGCCTCCGAAGGATGATATGGCCTAAGTCGCAAAAGTTCATCTTCATGTTTTTTTTCTCCAATGTCCCTAAAACTAAATGGAGGGATAGTAACTGCATGTGCATATGTAAGTGTGTAAAAACTGCAGATAGTAAGATTAACAGAAACAGTATTTTGTCTGTATCTGCCAATTGTAGAAATTCATCTCATGTAAACAATAACATGGCACAAAGCGCAACGTCAAAAACAGCGCACACCTTTGACGTTGCGTGAGTAAATCTGTTTTACTCGTCCACACCTAAATGCAATAGCGTTTAGGTGTCTGCACTTATGGTGATTTCCATCTGTCTGCGCTATGGCTGAGTAGACCTGCACTCACCATCATCCCAGAACTTTTCATCTGTACATAAATGAACATGAATGAAACAGTGATCTCTGTATGGAGACCAGTTCCAGGGGCAAACCTCTTTGCTGTCTCCTGCAGACAAAATATATATTTATGAGTGATTCACTTTACACAGTTCAAATTTGGACAGGTTTTCTGCTTGCAGGCTTTTAGTATATGCAAAGCAATACATTCAACCAGTTGAAAAATTTCCACTTTCCTTGGTTTTGTCATGATTTTGTCATGATTCGCTGTTTGGCAGGAAGGATTGGACCCAAATGCAGGACTCGTAGACGGGAGGTTAAACTTAAAGCGCAGCTGTATTGCTGAGAAAATAGACTTTACAAAAACAAACCAAAACCTCAAAGCAAAACTAAAAATTAAACTGGTAACAAGAACTAAGAAACCTACACTACAAACCTAACAGGAGTACAAGGAAAAAAACCACAGCATGAAGAGGGTACAACACAATACAAGGTAAGGAAAACAGGGCTTAAATACACACTGGAGTAATCAGGGAATATAAGACAGGAGGGAAACACAGCTGAGAGAAATCAGACTTAACAAGACAAGGGAAGCAAAACTAGAAACATCGACACAGACTTTCAAAGTAAAACAAGAAACATGACAGGTAAAACTTAAAGCAAACACTATGACATCACAGACATGGGACCAGGGCAGGCACAGAGACACAGACTACACACAGAATAGAAGGGCTCAAAATACAAAAACAGAAACCAGAACACAGGATAATAATAATAATAATAACCAACAAAGTACAACAATAGAATCAGAATATAACCCATAATGCAAAATCAAACCAAAACATAAGAAACTCAAAATCCATCCATCCATCCATCTTCATCCGCTTTATCCGGGGCCGAGTCGCGGGGGCAGCAGCCTAAGCAAAGAGGCCCAGACCTCCCTCTCCCCAGCCACCTCCTCCAGCTTATCCAGGGGAATACCAAGGCAAATGTCACCATGGCAACCCATGACCCGGAGAAGCAACGACGGAGCCATTTAGTGCGCGACAAACTACAAGTGTTCCAGCGCAGAACAACTTAACTTCAGAGGAGGGTTTTGTCACGGTCCTGGGTCATTTTGACCCAGCATTTTCAGTTCTTATATTCCTTTGTATTATGGTTTGTATTCTGATCCTTTTGTCATGCTTGGTTTATTAGTATTATTCTATGTTTCAGTTATTCTTTGTGAGGGATTAGTTCTTAAGTTGTGTCTCTCATTTAGTGTAAGTTCAGTTCAGTGTCAAGTCTGTGTCTGTTTCTTGTTTCCCGTTTTATTGTGAAAGGTTGTGCCTCATCTCAGTGTGTCTAGCTTTGCTCCCCATGTCTCGTTAGCCCAAACCCTCCCAGCTGTGTCTCCCTCCTGTTTTCCATTCCCTGATTACTCCCCTGTGTATATAAGCCCTGTGTTTTCCTGTGTTCCCTGTCGTGTTGTACCCTCAACTAGCTGTGTGTTCTGCTTTGGTGTTTCTAGTGTTTAGTCACCAGTGTTGGGAAGGTTACTTTTAAAATGTATTCCATTACAGAATACAGAATACATGCCCCAAAATGTATT
>NW_024582422.1:1749499-1752539 GCF_018398535.1 Haplochromis burtoni
CTGACCCGCGACAAAATGAAACAGGAAAGTACCGCAGTGTAATCCATTTATTTCAACAAAGTAACTGTATTCTGAATACCACCTTTTTAAACGGTAACTGTAACAGAATACAGTTACTCATATTTTGTATTTTAAATACGTAACGGCGGTACATGTATTCCGTTACTCCCCAACACTGTTAGTCACCTGCTCCAGTTTAGTATTTCTTTTCCAGTGTTTCAGTACTCAGTTCCTCTGTTCAGACTTTTGTTTGTCTTTTGGTGAGTTTAGTTAGTACGAGGTTTTCCCAACAATAAAGCTCCGCTTTAAGTTTCACTTCCGTGTCTGAGTTCTCCATTTTGGGTCCACCACTCCTGCTTGCCTGCCTGCCACACAGCCAACCATGACACTTTATAGATACTCTATCAGTGTGGGGACAGAAAACTACAAATAGGTATCTGGCTCTCTCGAATAATTAATGTTCTTTACAGTTCAAGTTGTATATAATCGCTCTACTTTGAGGTAGCCAACAACTTAAGATAGGATGAGTGTGACTCAGATCGTGGTTCTCACTGATTCTAAGAGAGGGCCCTCACTTTTTGTGAGGCTTTCTCTCTCATAATTGTATGGGGGTGTCTCATTTACTTCATATTGGGAGTCATACTGCAGTGTTGTTCAAGTTTTGGATTCTGCACCTTTCTTTAATTGTTCATCTATTAGTTCTGCCGCGATTTGGTTTAGGTTTCGTTTGTTTTAAAGGTCAGTGGTGGAGGATTATTTCATTTTCACAACAGTATACTATGTCATAGTGTCTGGAAATAATGTTGCTTAATGATAATGGCCTAGGAAATCAAATCAAAAGTTTAAAAAAATTGAAAAATAAAATAAGAATATAATCTTTCTGCAGGAAACTCATTTGTCACCACAATGGAAATTATAGAAATTTGGATATAGTAAAACATATTATAGCTCCCATATCAACAGCCATAAAAGAGGGGTGGCCATTCTTATGGCGAACAATTTGTTGTTTGACCTCTTTAAAGAAATAAAAGATAAAGAAGGACGGTACATCATTGTGAAGGGCAAAACTTAAAATAGTATTTTGACTCTTGTCTTTATATAATCACCACCCAATAGCCCCAAAACTTTCTTTAAAGATCTCTTTGACTTTGTATTTATGCAGGACACTTCAGTGTAATACTGAATTATAATTTGGACACAACTAGTCAAACTAGATACAAAACACATATAAACAGACACTTAAACTTGACACTTGAGGAAACGGGACTAGTGGATGTCTGGAGATTACTGCACCATTCACAAAGGGATTACATACATTACTCAATTCCGCACTCAGTGCGCACCTGGATTGATTATTTTTTTTATGCAAAAGGAAGAATGTCACAGAGTGTTAGACTGTAAAATTGGGGTAGCAGATGTCTCGGATCATAAAGCAATTTTTCTGACAATTCAGTTGGACTCACTTCCAAGGAACACAGCTTGTCACCTTCATTTAGGGCTTCTCCATAACGAAACCATTACAAATTATGTTAAATTAGAAATAGATACATTCATTAAGAGAATAACAACGGAGAAGTGAATCCTCTAATTCTTTGGATTCAATGAAAGCCGTTCTGCAGGGAAGCTTGATAGCAAAAGCCTCTTTTGTTTATATAAAAAAACAATATGACAAAAAACTGAAAAGAGTTGGAACAAATTTTCAGGACTAAAAAGGACCTCATAATACAGAAACAATTTTTAGAGGTTAAAATACAAATAGAAAATGTATTGAATCAGGAAGTGGAAAGAAAGGCAAGATATTTGAAACAAAATTACTACGAACTGGGCCCTAAATCCACCAAATTATTAGTTGCGAAAACGGCAGATAGATACAGCAATACACAAAATTAGAAACTCCTTAACTCAAGAGTTGGAAACTGAACCAGAAGAAATAGATAACAATTACTACCAGAAACTCTATCTGCAAGAAAGAACTGTAGATGTACAATCAATAAGAAATTTTTTTGTACTCACTAGATCTACCCAGCATCGGGAAAAACCGAAACGAAGTACTTACTAAGGAAATCACAATAGAAGAACTGAACAAGGCAATCAGGAGAGAGAAATCCAACAAAACCCCAGGCAGTGACGAGTTCCCTGTGTAATGGTATCAGGTATTTTGGGAGAAACTAAACCCCATCTTGCTAAGAACCACTGTTGGGAAAGTTACTTTGAAAAATTAATTAATTATATTTACTATTTACTTCTTCAAAAACGTAACTGAGTTAGTAACTGAGTTACAGGATTCTAAAAGTAATTAATTACTTGAAATGTAACTATTGCATTATGTCTAACCCCCTAGGGTCCAGGGTATAATTGGCCATTTTTAAGTACTTTTGATTTTCCCTCTACATTTCACCTTTAAAAAATATTTACTTTGCCTTGTTTGGTATCATCCTTTTCAGCACAACCTCATGTGTCTGAATTTACTGTTATGTTTTCATTTTGACATACTGTATTAACACAATTGATCTAAAATCACACAAAAAACATAAAAGCAGAGTAGAAAAAGTTATATTTATTACTGTAACAACCACACACATGTTTAATGAATCATATTTCATAACTTTAAATGCAAATATAAATTGTCAATTTTTAAATCCTATGCACACGTTTCGCAAACAACAAAGTTATTTGCAGCCATTTACCTTTTACCCTTTTTATTTATAACCATTTCAAACTATTTGCATAACAATCAGGTGTTCTGCATTCAATAAGATGCCACACAAATTATTTGTGCCACTCCAAAAATTTCTGTCCACTATAAAGGAGAACACCACAGCCTGATACCTGCAGGTCTGACAGCAGGTGCATCACTCCTGTTTTTTACCTGGAGACAGCAGTCACCTTATTGTTCTGACACACAACACAAAACTATCCACAACACTACACACTAACTACACAAGTCTCTCTCTCTCTCTCTCTCTCTCTCTCTCTCTCTCGCTCTCTCGCTCTCTTTCTCTGTGTCATTAATAATATGATTATTGTCCCATCTGTCGGG
>NW_024582422.1:1753549-1762398 GCF_018398535.1 Haplochromis burtoni
GCAGCTGTGGCTACAACTGTAGCTTGCCTCCACCAGTGTGTGAATGTGTGTGTGAATGGGTGGATGACTGGGTGTGTAAAGCGCTTTGGGGTCCCTGGGGGGGACTAGTAAAAGCGCTATACAAATACAGGCCATTTACCATCAATAACTGCAGCTGGATTGTGTTTGTTCTCTCCATCAGATTCCTGTCAACTCACAATCGACACAAACGCACTACACAGAAATCTCAAACTGTCTGACAACAACGGGAAGGTGACATGTGTGGAGGAGGATCAGTCATATCCTGATCATCCAGACAGATTTGATTATCCTCAGCTGCTGTGTAGAGATGGTCTGACTGGTCACTGTTACTGGGAGGTCGAGTGGAGAGGAAGAGTTTATATATCAGTGAGTTACAGAACAATCAGAAAGAAGGGGAAACATACAGACTGTGTGTTTGGAAAGAATAATAAGTCCTGGAGTCTGTTCTGCTCTGGAGATGATGGTTACTGTGTTTGGCACAATAACCAGAAGACATCCATTTCCTCCTCCTCATCTGTCTCTAACAGAGTAGCAGTGTATGTGGACTGTCCTGCTGGCACTCTGTCCTTCTACAGAGTCTCCCCTGACACTCTGCTTCACCTCCACACCTTCAACGCCACATTCACTGAAGCTGCGTATCCTGGATTTACAGTCTCATGTGGTTCCTCAGTGCGTCTGTGTGTAGTTTAGTTTAAAGAGTGTCTTGTTAGTGTCCTGTAACACTCTGATTGTTGAACAGATAGTTCAATCTATACATGTCTGTTTTTTCACTCAGAAACACAGTTTTAGATTCACGGATTCAATCAGTTGATGTTTTAAACTGTTTTTCTGTCAAAGCTTCACGTTGAATATCAGCCTAGGTCCACACGTACCCGTGTATTTTTGAAAACGCAGATTTTTCTATGCGTTTGCACCTTTCGTCCACACGTAAACGGCACTGAAAACTGAGATTTTTAAAAGCTCCTGCCAGGGTGGAGATTTTCGAAAACTCAGTTTTTGCGTTTGCGTGTGGATGCGGAAAACAGAGAAAACGCAGCGTCAAAGGATTGCGCCTTTTTTGACGTCACACTGTGCGCCACATTATTGTTTCGGTGAAATGGATTTCTACGATGGCAGATTTAGACAAAATACTGTTACTGTTAATTTTACTCTCTGCAGTGTTTAAATGCTTACATATACACACACAGTTACTGTGCCTCCACCCATAGGACTCAGTTCTGCTTCTATGCGCCATCTTTTTTTACTCTTTCCCACCCAGGCTTCTAGACTTTTGATTGGCCAATATTTCTACACGGTTAGCAATATATCTCCTGTTGCTTTGGCATGTTCCTAGCAGCGTTTTCCTTCATTTTTGCGTTTACATGTGGATGGGATTTTTTTTTTAAAAACAAAAACTGAAAATCTCAGTTTTCAAAAATACCCATGTACGTGTGGACGTAGCCTCAGTATGCTGTGTTACTCTGAAGTTCAGTTCAGCTGAGATGATGAAGTTCATTTCAGTGTTGGAATAATGAACTTAATCAGTGTGATAACACTGCATATTTGAAAACGGATATTATTAAACTGAGAGAAACACTGATGTCAGTAAAGAGGAACTGATTAATGAGTGCTTACTGCCCTCAGATGGTCACAGATGTAAATACAAGCATGTAGCTATATTTTAAAAAAGCAGATCTCTTCACATATAATTTTCATCTTTTAGCTCTCTAACATGTTAGCTAGGTAATTTCACATTTGTGTCTTTTTGTGGAATCAGTATGAATCCTGCCTTTTCTTGTTTTGAAAGACTGAGCATGATATAAACAAAATTAAATCTGATCTGTCCCTCTACAAATCTGGACAAACCTCAGATTCTGAAGTTCTCAACTTTTACATTTTGTCCTCTCTTCACTTCTGCTGACAACTGACGTGTCATCTGTTTGTTAAAAACTAACAGAGGAGGCTATGCACACTAATAAATTATCCAACAGAAGATTTTACCTTTGAGACAATTGTGTAGGTCTACTTTCCAAACTGAGAGCTGCAAAGATGAGATGATGGTGCAGGTTTCTAGTCTTAATTCAGTCTTGTTGCCACATTGTGGTCACCTGCAGGAAAACAGTATAAAATAAAACTGAAACCTGAAATAACACTAACTAAAACAGAAATGACACACCCAGTGATGAATACACAGTCCCATGTATTTCATAATGAATAATGTAATTCATGAATTAATGCTTTATAGCAAGATCTTTTATGACGAAAGGCAACGTCAATGTAAGACATTCTTTCAAAAACACCTCTTAAGATCCAAATGCACTGCACATTACCTATCTGCTATTGCAATTATACCAGAATGCATGTGCAACGTTTTGTAAGTACAGTGAAGTATAGCTAAACTTTAGACAAATACAAAAAGCAAAAGATTATTTTATATTTACAAAACTAAAAATGTATTGCAAAGTTTACCTCCGCACTGAGGGGCAATAGATAGTTGGTGGATCTGAACCCCAGGACGTTCTTGGTTTTCGGTGGCAGTGCTAAAAACTGAACCACCAATAAACAAAATGTAAAACTAAATAAAAATGGAAATTGCAAATAAAAATAAAAAACTCAAATGTGATGCTTTGTGTGTAATCTTGTATGCATGCACACATACAATAGTCTTCACTGTATTTGATAATATGATTCACCTTCTGGTAATCATAGAATGACAATTTAAATGTCCTAAAGAACTGCTCTTTCTTATTTGAAAGTTGTGCACATTATCTGTATTTTGCCCGTGATTTTACCAGCATCACTTCACATTTTCATCTGATTTGAAATGTGTGAGTTCACTGGGTGAGAGGCACATGTGCACTCTATGAGAAGGTATTCCATCACAGACCAAATATACAGGTAATCTTTCATGGTCACTTTACAGAGCTCCCAGTTTGCCTGCTACATCTCTGCACTGACTGACCTGAAGAACACCAATGCAGACACAGGAAATTTTCCAAAACCTACACTAAAACTCTGGATGTTGGTGTAGTGGTTCGAAATGATCTCTGAAGGTGTTCTTAATCTCTCTCAACAACTGCAATGACACAATATCTAATGTGAGTAAACTGAGTTTTCCTAAATCATAAGTTACCTTATTGTCAAATTTTAGCTGTTGCAAAATCTTCACCATTTAAACTGTGAAATAAATAAATCAGATCAACAATGATTTGGATCATCCAAGCTAATATAATCAACATTCAAAATCATATTAGTCACAAATAAATCTTGATTATTTATTATAGCCTTACTCAGGGCAGATACACATGGAGACACAACCAGGTTCTCAGGTGTCTAGCTGAGAAATTTGAGTGCAAAAGAAAATCCATTAACGCTCACCTTTCATGAATCAAGAGGAGCGTCAGTTTTCATCAACATTTGCCCGGGAAGGAGCCAAGCCGAGGACAAGCCCCTCAACCCCAGGCCTGGGCCCGCTGAAGGTTGCCAGGGATTGGCAGATGCAAGTGGACTTGGATCAGAGGCTAATTTTTCCCACAGAGATCGTAACAACAACTCTGCGACCAGACCTCGTCCTCTGGTCTAACTCCTGAAATCTTGCGTACGTCATTGAGCTGACGGTACCATGTGAGGAAGCAATTGAGGAAGCATTTGAGTGTAAGAAGCTGCGGTATGCCAACTTGGCAGCTGAGGCAGAGGATAGAGGCTGGAAGATCAAGGTGCACCCGGTGGAAGTGGGGTGCAGGGGCTTTGTTGCCAGTACAACACCAAAAATGCTTATGCTGGGCTTACACTGTGCGATTTTTGGCCCATTTCGAGCCGATTGTTGAGTCGTGCGACCGTTTTGGTGATCGGCCCAAGTTTGGTCTTCGTCGTGCATCGTGTAGTATATGTGGGGTAACGAGAAGCAATTAACACCTTACGACCAGCTCCCGATCATTAATCGCTTGGTCTCTGTTTGAAATCCTCCCGACCGTCGTGAGGGTGTCACTGCAGCCGCTCACACTGCGCACGCACAAACACATAAATGTCGGCGAAAAAGACGGAGTAGCACAGCAGTGCAGCATGTGATCTGGGCACAAGCGATGGAGGCACAACTTGTAGAACTTTGGAAAGCTCATCTGAGCCTTTTCGATGTGGCCTCACAAAATTATCACAACAACTGTGAAAATAGTTGGATCTACATTGCTGCTCAATCACAACTGCCTGATCAATGTTTTTCATTAGCAATTTAGCAAAGTTGATGGTGGTGGTGTCTCTGTGTGAGTGAAAGACAGTGAGGGAGAGAAAGGGAGAGTGAGCGACAGATTTTCTGTTATAACCTTCATTTTAAGGACGCACAGGGTGAGCACTCAGGTCGCATCAGAGCATCGGGCCGTATAGTGTGAGACCCTGCATCGTGACCTACGAACTTCTAACCCCTGCGAGTCAATCGTGCAGTTTGAGCAGAATAGCTGAATAACGCGACTGAAAAAATCGAACAGTGTATGTCCAGCTTTAGAGAGATTGGGATCAGAGGACAGGCGCAATGGCAGGCCATAAGAGAACTAGCTAACACTGCTGAGAGGACCAGTTACTGGCTATGGTTAAAAAGGGCTGACATCACTCGGGCAGCTAAGGCAGTCAGCTAACCGCGAGACAAAAGAAATATTCCGCTCTTCTCCCCTCTGCTCTTCTTCCCTTTTCTGGGAGGCAGTGGGGAGGTAGAGTGTACAGCCCGATCCGGCGGGGAGGTGTGGGAAGCCATATCGGGCGCCCCCCTTCTGGCTCTCCTCTCTGCTCTCTCCTATCTTGTCCCTTTTGTCTTACTTTTCTCTATCACCTTTTCTATCCCTTTAAAGAAGCTAGGCTCCATAAATGCTAACGTGGTAAGTATTATTTCTCAGTTGCAGTGAATAGATAGAAAATAAACTGTAGGAAACTAAACAGAAAAAAGAAGAAGAGAAATAACAATTTAACATAAACTAGTGACACACTCCAGGGCCTGATCAGCCCTGGCAGGGCCTCCTTGATGAGGGTGTGTGGTGATAATGGCCGAAACACCCGATGAATCCAAGGTCCACTACTGACGATGTGTCCCAAATTTTAAAATTATAATCTAGATCAGATCTCTAATCCCTAAACCTGACCAAGGAAGGAAAATGGCAGATTAGCCTGGGTAAAAGACCAAAAGTTGAGGCACACAACGATGTGTGCTGCTGCCAAACCGTCATCCCTCAAGAGGCTCTCCATCTAAAGCAATGCATTATCAGGGACTGTAACATCTAGTCCTTTGTACTGAATTAAGTTAACAAGGATCTTGCTGTGGTTGAAGTGTACCTTTTTACAGGGGAATTCCTCGAAATTTAAGTATAATTAAAATAATCAGCAAAGCAGGGAGCAGGGATAGCTCAGTAGGTGGAGTGGTTCCCCCATAATCAGAAGGTCGGGGTTTCAAATTCACCGTACAAGGTACACACTGCTCCCCGGGTGCTGGATTGGTAGCTGCCCACTGATTCACCGAGTGAATGGGTTAAATGCAGAAGACAAAATATCCCAAGTGTGGGACTACAAGGGGTTTGAAACTGAAATTACTTAAAGTTTATAATAATAAAATTCTAATTCTACATTGCCCATAGGTGTTAATGGTTGTCTGTTTCTGTGTGTTAGCCCTGTGACAGACTGATGACCTGTCCAGGGTGAACCCCACCTATCACCCTATGATAGCTGGGATTGGCTCCAGTAAACTGATTAGGGGTGTGGCTGATTTATAATATCAAGATGACAAGAAATGAGAGCTTTGTAGCAAAAAGGAATGCAAAGAAAAAGTTTTATGTGAGTTATCTAGTTTATATAGCACTATACACTATTACACCTGTAGCACCATAATAGCTATAGCATAATAATAGTAATTACTTCTAATTCTAATGTAAACAATGGAGGAAAAATCTGTATTCTGAGTGATTCACTGTTAGAACTTGTAAACATTTTTAAGCTCCTAAACAGCATTGTTTCTGAGGGGGAAAGATGGAGAAACATAGGGGGTGAAGGACAGACTTGCCTATACCATTTATGTTACTGCAGCCTTGATTTTCAATTTGCTCCTAGAAAGCCTGACATGTGGATGGTTGACTGTGAGAAGAAAGTGAAAACAACAATTAACTATGCAATGAAACAATAAGACAGAGTCAGATGTTTAGATGATGACAACCAAGCACACCATTGTTCTTTTTGTGACATTACCAATAAATTTGATGTGTCACATGGCCCTCTTCCTATTGAAAAAACAAAAGTTGTATCCAAGATGGCCGACTTCTAAATGGCCACCATGGTCACCACCCATCTTGAAGAGTCTGCCCCCTAACATATACTAATGTGCCACAAACAGGACTTTAATATCACCAACCAGTCCCATTTTATTACGGTGTATTCATATAAATGGCCCACCCTGTACAAAGCTTAGCAATACTCCAAATCCAAAGACAGGACATTTTAAGCATGTGACTATTATCATCTGGAATGGTTTACCAAGCCATGCAATATTAGTGTTTGTGAATGTTATCAATTTGGGGGAAATAGCTAAAAACTTTCATGCGGTGTATTTATTAAATATGAGTGTGTTTAAAGAGTCAGTCAGTAAATGTAGCAGGAATGCAGCAGCAGGGCCAGTTTTTTTAGTTTCATTCTTCAGTGTCCACATAAAAAAAATCTGAGCCTGACTACAAGGCACATTACGGCGAGACTCTCCTGTTTTAAGAACAAAGAAAATCTCTCTCAGGGTCGCTGGAGCCAATCCCAGCTGTCATAGGGCAAGAGGCGGGGTACAACCCTGGACAGGTTGCCAGTCTGTCGCAGGGCTAACACACAAGACAGACAACCATTCACACTCACACATTCACACCTAGTGGCAATTTAGATTATCCAATTAACCTATCCCCACAAGCTGCATGTCTTTGGACAGTGGGAGGAAGCCAGAGTACCCGGAGGGAACCCACACAGACACGGGGAAACCATGCAAACTCCACACAGAAAGACCCCGGCCTGATGGTGGAATTGAACTCAGGACCTTCTTGCTGTGCAGCAACAGTGCTAACCACCGTGCCACCGTGCTGCCTCTCTCCACCATGTGATTGAAAATAATTTTAACAAACGTCTTCTTTAATTGTAAATGTGTCTGATTTGAAGTTGATGGTTTGTCTCTCTGTTCTTGTAAAACTACACTCTAAGATTCATTACTGGCTTTACTTAAATATTTAGACACTTTCATTTATTTCCTATGATGTTGAATTGATTTGGTGGATAACAGTAATGTTCCAAAAAATGTTCACTTACTCTCAACTT
Organism: Haplochromis burtoni; assembly: GCF_018398535.1. Taxonomy (NCBI): domain Eukaryota; kingdom Metazoa; phylum Chordata; class Actinopteri; order Cichliformes; family Cichlidae; genus Haplochromis; species Haplochromis burtoni. Next base: position 1,760,867 of record NW_024582422.1, read on the forward strand.
TGGTATTCTTGTAAATATTCCTACATACCTGTAATTTGAAGAGATGAACTTCTAGTGTGTTACATTTGGACTTTTTTCCAAGTCAATTAAACTTGAAAACAAAACAGAATTACAGTCTAAAAATCATCTATACTTACAGTGTTTTCTGCTTCTTTGTGTTTCCTGTGGGTTTTAACATTTTTTTTTTTTTTTTTTTTTATTGATTGGTTGATTTGTGGAAAATAAACCAAGATTTACCGAAATCTTGAGTGGTGTATCCTGCTTCCTGCACATCAGTGATTAAGGGCACAGCTCAGCCAAAAACAACTCAAACTAAACTACCTTCAGTAACAAAACAGTGATTTCAAGATTTTAAATGGACTGATTTTGCAAAACTTCCCCCAAAAATGCCTCTTTGGGTGTTTCCTTATTATAACGTTTAGCCTCCCTCCCTTGCCAGAACTCGGTGTTACAGATGATGGTCTCCGGGGGAAGCTCCATGTGACGGTAATGAAGACAGTTTTGTTTTTCTCATTAACAGCTCTGTAGTTCATGTTAAGGGAGTCAGAGCTGGACCTGTGAATGTGGGCTGAAGGCGACTGATATTTACATCCACTTCAGTGTGTGTTCAGTTTTCACCAATGTGTGAGGAGTCCATTGTTGTTTTTTGTCACTGCCTTTAAGCTTCAATCTAAAGACCTGAGAATTTCTACTCTCTTGAAATTCTTCTGTTTTATTTGAATAGTTCCTTTTTTCTACTCTACAACTTTTCACAGTTTTCATATTTTCTCTGTTTTATAATTGTTCTTGTTTTATTATGCTTCTGTTCTGTTTTCTTACCTTCTTAATTTTTCCTGAATGTTTGTCCCTTTCCTGTTATTATCCTGTGTTACCTGTCTTTTAGTTATTTCATGTTTTACTGAAAACCTTTGTTTTACTGCTTTCTTTTGTGTCTGCTCTGTCTGATTGTCTTCACCTGCGCTTCATTATCCTATTGATTGATTTGCTGCATGTTTGATTACTCCTGCTTATTTTTTAATGTAGCGGGACTGTTCTTTGCTCACTTATTCAATTCTGGATCTATTTTGTGCTGTTTGTCAGTGTAGGTATACCTGTACTTGAAAAGATGCTTAGTTGCTGGGTATTAAGAGAGTTAAGGGAATCTCACGGGCTACTTTTTGTATAATGTTATGTTACAGCTGGATTTGAAAATGAAAATGAAGTTTAAGGTTTGTCCTAAAACACTATTGTAACTTTAGAAGTTATAAAACAATACATGGTGTTACATAACTTTTAAAGCTGTTGATCTATTTCAGATCACCAGCTCAGATCAGAAAAAAATAGACTACGTTGCGTAAAATTTGTAAAAGCACAAAGTTGCACAACCACAGACTGTCACAGTAACTTTCAGTTATTGCAAGAACAGAGTCATCTGATTATGAAACTCTAGAGCTCCCCATCCTACCCTTTCTCAAGGTGGTGTCCTCACTCAGTGTGTGTGTGTGTGTGTGTGTGTGTGTGTGTGTGTGTGTGTGTGTGTGTGTGTGTGTGTG
>NW_024582422.1:1762418-1807089 GCF_018398535.1 Haplochromis burtoni
TGTGTGTGTGTGTGTGTGTGTGTGTGTGTGTGTGTGTGTGTGTGTGTGTGTGTACAATCCAAGAATCAGAGCAGCAGAAGTGTTACTCAGTCATTGTTGCTGCAGATCCACTTACTGATGACTTTACTTTACTTTACTTTACTTTATTGATTATATAGAGCACTCCTCACAGGATAAAAAACACAAAGTGCTTCACAATAATATAAAACAGATAAACATAATACGGTACAATCAAACATACAGCGCAAATCTAATTAAAAGCTAGTCTAAATAAGTGAGTCTTAAGATGATGTTTAAAAGAATAAATACAATCCAGGCAGCGTAGAGATGGAGGGAGAGAATTCCACAACCTGGGGGCGACCGCTCTAAAAGATCTATCACCTCTGGTTTTAAAATATGTTCAGGGAACTACCAACAGCCTTTGATGAGATGATCTCAGGCTGCGAGAGGGAGTGTGAGGTTCTAAAAGATCAGAAATATAGGCAGGAGCGTCATGATTCAAAGCTTTAAAAGTCAGGACTAAGATTTTAAAATGAATTCTAAAGTGTACTGGAAGCCAGTGTAATGAGCGTAACACTGGTGTAATGTGTTCTCTTTTTCGTGTCTTAGTTAAAAGCCTTGCAGCAGCATTCTGGACTAACTGGAGACGGTCAAGATTCCTTTTGCTCAAACAAAGAAAAAGACTGTTACAATAATCTAAGTGAGAAGAAATAAAAGCATGGGTAATCATTTCTAACTCTGATTTAGACAAAAAAAAAGTTCACAGTTTGGAAATATTTCATAGCTGAAAAAGGCAGTTACTAATTAATCTAGAGTGTTGCTCTAGAGACATGGCAGAATCAAAAACAACATGAGATACCTGAGGCTCGGGTGAACAGATGATCCAAGAGAACCAAGATGCTTTTTGATTATAGCTATCTGGCTTTCAGGGGCAATAATTAATGTTTCTAACTTCTTAGAGTTCAACTGCAAGTAGTTTTCTCCAAGATACTGTTTAATGGAAGCTAAACATTTTATGAAAAAAGGACATTTTATGGACTTCCATCGGCTTAAAAGAGCAGTAGAGCTGAATATCATCAGCATAAAAGTGATAAGACTGCCTAATTATAAGTCCTAGGAGTAACATGTACAGGAGAAAAAGAATCGGTCCCAGAACTGAACCCTGTGGGACCCTTCATGTCAGGTCCTTAGAGTGTGATATAAACTGATTTGCAAAGACACTAAAAGATCTGTTGGAAAGGTATGACTGAAACCACTCCAGCGCAAGACCGGACACACTGACAGTGACTATGTCCCGGAGCCTGTTAATCAGGATGGTATGGTCAACAGTGTCAAAGGCAAATGTTAAGTCCAGCAAAACCATGACTGTGGATGCTCCGGGGTCAGCCGACATCATAATGTCACTAGAGACCTTAATTAATGCGGTTTCTGTTGAGTGACACTTACGGAAACCAGACTGAAATTTGTCATAAATGTCACGTTTTTCTAAAAAAGCAGTAAGTTGATCAGCAACTGCTTTTTCCAGAATTTTTGACAGTAATGGGAGTTTAGAGATAGGCCTATAATTCTTGGTTGAGCTTTGTAAATGATCATTTGTTATCTCCTGCAGATATAGTTTCAATATGCAGGCCTCTTACTCGAAATAAATACTGTTGGCTCTCCTCCAAGAGGAAGTAATTTTAACAGTTTGTGCCAATACTTGGAGCGGTTGTTGCAACATGTGGTGCATTTGTTACACAGCCAAACTGGGTTTGACCAACCAAAAGTGGATATTTTTAACCTCTGTCTAAAATTATCCAAACCATTTTAAGATAATTAATTATAATACTTAAAATTAATATATTTTAAATATAATCATACTTTGATTATCTAAGTTGAAATCAGATGTTGACATATTTCTAAAATATTAAATTTGACTTCTTTTCTTGGTGTGCATAGTATTTTGATGATACTATTGTGTTTATTACTCTGGTATGACATGTATTTATGCAGTAATTCTGCATGACATAGGTATTTATTTCATAATGTTGGTCATTATTCTTCACATGAAATAAAATAATAACCTTGTTATGAAATCTGCCAGATAAAAACAACTGGAGATAAAAATCAAATGACATGTTATGTCATACAAGGCAAACTGCAGACACAGTGTGTGAAAAACTACATCCTATGCTTCAACTTATAGAAAAACGTTAAGCAGTAATAACTTAAAGTAAATATTTTATGTATTTTCTGCCAATTCTTCTTTACAGTGTTTATTCAGTTTATTGATGTTTGTGGACACTTGTTTGTGCACAGCTCTCTTCTTGGTCAGGTTGAGAATTGGACTTTGACTTTGATTCAGTGACTTCAAGGTGGCCAAAACAAGCACACACCATCACCCCTCCACCACTGTGAGTGATAGTTGGTATTAGCTTTTTGTGCTGATATGCTGTGTGTAGGCTTTTTCAAATATGTAACTATGCCAAAACATCTCCAGTACTTAATGTGCTTCATGTTTTCTCTCTTTTTTTTATAGATTAAGAATGGAGAAACCTACTGAGTATAAACAGATGGACAATTCAACTCAAGAGGCTTCACCAACAGGTAGGATATCAATAGTTTGTCTGAGGAGTTGTCATTAACACAGAAACATGTATACACTGATCGATGAGAGCTCTTGTTGTTTTCAAAGAGAACTTGCTGGAAGGGCCACCTCACAATTTCTACCAATGAATCTTTTAAACTCCTTTAAGTCAGATACGCTTCAGGTTGTTAACCAGCAGTAATACTTCAGAGAGGAAAAAGGTTCTTGGATCTGATGAGACACTGTTTCTGTGTGTCGATGTTTTTTAATTCATTTAAAATGAATTTACGGCATAAAAACAAGAGATCTGAATACTTTCTTAATTGACTCACAGATTCCCAGTGAATTAAAGAAATGTTTTGGAAGGTCAACAATTGACTACAAGTTGTCAAATAATCTTATAATGTTGTTTTGTCATTCAGATGGTCCTCTAAAGTGTGAGTCAGAACTCAAATCTAAACTAAAGAGGGAGCTCCGGTGTGTATTTGAGGCGAGCACCAAAGGAGAAAGCCCAACCCTTCTGAATCTGATATACACAGATCTGTATATCATAGAGGGAGGGACTGCAGAGGTCACTGATGAACATGAGCTCAGACAGATTGAAATGGCATCCAGGAAATCAGACAGGCAAGAAAAAACAGTCAGACAAGACAAGATCTTTAAAGGCTCACCTGGAAGAGAAGAACCAATCAGAACAGTGCTGACAAAGGGAGTGGCTGGCATTGGGAAAACAGTCTTAACACAAAAATACACTCTTGACTGGGCTGAAGACAAAGCCAACCAGGACATCCAGTTCATGTTTCTGTTCACTTTCAGAGAGCTGAATCTTTTGAAAGAGAAAACTTTCAGCTTGGTGGAACTTGTTCATCACTTCTTTACTGAAACCAAAGAAGCAGGAATCTGCAGCTTTGAAGACTTCCAGGTTGTGTTCATCTTTGATGGTCTGGATGAGTGTCGACTTCCTCTGGACTTCAACAACACCAAGATCCTGACTGACCCTAGAGAGTCCACCTCAGTTCATTTGCTGCTGATAAACCTAGTTAAGGGCCATTTACTTCCCTCTGCCCATGTCTGGATAACCACACGACCTGCAGCAGCCAATCAGATCCCTGCTCAGTTTGTTGACATAGTGACAGAGATCAGGGGGTTCAATGACCGACAGAAGGATGAATATTTCTGGAAGAGATTCAGAGATGAGGAGCAGGCCAGTATTATAATTTCCCACATCTTGTTATCAGAAAACCTTCACATCATGTGCCGCATCCCAGTTTTCTGCTGGATCACTGCTACAGTTCTGGATTCTCTTACAATAAATAATGAGAGCAGTGATCTGCCTAAAAGCCTCACAGAGCTGTACATCCACTTCATGATGGTGCAAGTCCAATTGAAGAAGGTCAAGGATGAAGGATCGGAGACAGATCCACCCTGGAGTCCAGACAGCAGGAAGATGATTGAGTCTCTGGGAAAACTGGCTTTTCATCAGCTACAGAAAAGAAACCTGATCTTCTATGAATCAGACCTGACAGAGTGTGGCATCGATATCAGAGCAGCCTCAGTGTACTCAGGAGTGTTCACACAGATCTTTAAAGAGGAGAGAGGACTGTACCAGGACAAGGTGTTCTGCTTTGTCCATCTGAGTGTTCAGGAGTTTCTGGCTGCTCTTCATGTCCATCTGACCTTCATCAACTCCGGAGTAAATCTGCTGGAAGAAAAGAAATCTTGGTCATTTAAACTGTTTGGAATTAAACACAAGCAAAAAGTCTTCTACCAGTGTGCTGTAGACAAGGCCTTACAGAGTCCAAATGGACACCTGGACTTGTTTCTTCGTTTCCTCCTGGGTCTTTCACTTCAGACAAATCAGACTCTCCTACGAGGCCTGCTGACACAGACAGGAAGTAGCTCACAGACCAATCAGGAAACAGTTCAGTACATCAAGAAGAAGCTCAATGAGAACCTGTCCACAGAGAAAAGCCTCAACCTGTTTCACTGTTTGAATGAACTGAATGATTGTTCTCTAGTGGTTGAGATCCAGCAGTACCTGAGTTCAGGAAGTCTCTCTACAGATGAACTGTCTCCTGCTCAGTGGTCAGCTCTAGTCTTCATCTTACTGTCATCAGAAAAAGATCTGGATGTTTTTGACCTGAAGAAATACTCTGCTTCAGAGGAAGCTCTTCTGAGGCTGCTGCCTGTGGTCAAAGCCTCCAAAAAAGTCATGTAAGTGAGTGTGTGTTCATACCTTAAGTTTTAAAATAAATTTGAGTCAGTGATTTCTTTTTTTCACTCGTGCATCACTGGTGTTGGCATCACTTTCTATCTTTGGCACAATTTGTATTCAGAAGTTAAATAATTAAAGTTAATTTGTTAACTGTTCTACGACAGTAAACCGTAACACTGCAGAGGTTAGGTTTCAGCATTTATTTGATAAACACACACACACACACACACACACAGCGAGAGAGAGGGAGAGAGAGAGAGAGAGAGAGAGAGAGAGAGAGAGAATAGAAAACAAAAAGAAAACTGTTAAACCAGAAATTTAAACTGTTTTGAGAGTTTAGGTGCAGTTAGGCAACGTTCACTTCTTTGATGTAAGCAAACACAGAACCAAAGAAACATGCCATCTCCATACAGAAGTGCCCCACCCATGGCTGAACATCCTTTGCAGCTGCCATCAAACTGAATCATACTCCTTTGGTCATTCCATGTGAGATCTGAGTAACATCTCACTCAATGATTCATGACTGCCTCCAGCATCGCTGTTTCACTTTTTCCTCTATTTCCTCTTATCTGACAGGTTTTCTATTTTGTGAGAACTATAAATTTCACCGGCATGCTATATTTTTCTCAAGTCCATTCATCTCCTCCTTCCCTGTTTATGCTGCAGTTACAGTTGAATATCCTTTGAGTGTATAGGCTGTAGTCTCCCTGGAAAAATTACTTACACATTATCTCTCTTATTTGCCATGTCGTCTGCTATCATCCTTCCTCCACTCATCTTCTTTCAGTCCTGCCCCATGTGCTTCCTGCACATGCTGATTGTTATACTAATTTTTAAGTTACCAAACATTTAAAACACAGCAAACTTTCAGCACAACATTTTCATTCAGCTCACACAATGATTGCTAAACATTGCTCCTACCGTCACTTCTGCAAAAGCTCCTAAATGAATCACTAAATGAATAGGTGCATTGTTGCTTGTCTGAGCTACTTCAGTGTACGATTACCTCCATACATCATACATACTAAAATTTGGAAAGTCACAAATGGCACTACAGACCTGTCTAGTTGGATACTGGTTAACCTAGTACAATTAAATCTACCAGTTCCGCATTGGTTTTCATTCGTTTTTGCTAAGAAAATTTGAAGTGTTTCACATTTGTCCTCAGTATTTATTGTTTTGTTTTTCCATTTAATTGTGCAGATTCAACATTAAAGGTGATTTAATTTGATTTTTTTTTTCAGACTGAATGACTGTCAGCTCTCAGAGAAAAGCTGTGAAGCTCTGTCTTTAGTTTTCAGCTCCCAGTCCAACAGTGTGAGAGAGCTGGACCTGAGCAACAATGACCTGAAGGATTCAGGAGTGAAGCTGCTGTCTGTTGGAGTGAAAAATCCACGCTGTAAACTAGAAACTCTCAGGTCAGGCTTTAGACTTTTTCACCCACAACAGTTTAAAAGCTGAGTTTTATCAGTGGATAAACTGCAAACTCATTTAGAACTCCATTATAAAAAAATCTTTGCCAAAATAAATATGTAGGTTCATCTGCTGTGGTGACCACTTGAGAGAGCAGCCAAAAGAAGCATATTAAGATATGATTTGTTAAAGGTATCTAAACCTGAAGGTTCCTTAGTATAACACTTTAGGACAAATTATTGTTAGTTACTTTCAGTCCAAAGTACCACATAGATTTTATTTGTACAATGCCTGTATATCTCTTGTTTGAAACTGCATTTCTAAAGGTCTGCTTCAAAGTATGTAGTTTGAAATTGGACAGCTGGCCCAGAGACACTGGCATGTTAAAGAGAATTCCTTCTCCCCACCATCACCAAGAGCTTTTCTCTGGGGCTCATCCAGTTGCTGGAGTTAACTTTCTAATATTGTTAGGCCTTACTTGAGAACTGTTGTCATCTATGAGGATTGTCATGTTCTAAATCAAGCTAAATTGAATTGGAGATTGAAAGGATGTATGATATTGTATGTGAAAAACAAACGCAAACCAATGAAAGCAAATCTTGAGTGAAGTATTCACAGATAGATTGTTGTTTTGTGTCTATAGTCTGTCGGGCTGCCTGATCACAGAGCAAGGCTGTACTTATCTGGCCTCAGCTCTGAGCTCCAATCCCTCCCGTTTGAAAGAGCTGAACCTAAGCTACAATCATCCAGGTGACTCTGGCACGAGGATGCTATCAGCATTACAGAATGATCCACAGTGGAGGCTGGAAGTTCTCAGGTATGGGGAAGAATGTCTAATAGAGCAGAAAGTGCTTCACTTATTTCCTGTTTCATGCGTGTGTGTGTGTTATGACTATTCATTGAAACTTGTCAAGTTTAGCAATAACAACAAATGTCAATGTGAGTTTGATTTATATTTCACACTTAAATGAATTTTAAATTAAGGTGCTTGCCATAGAATTTAAAAAAAAACTATGACCTTTTAAACTGTAGTTTAGATACACGCACGTATTAATTGTAAGCCTGTGAGATTAAAAAGGGTTTTGAGATATTTGTAATAGACCTCAAGCCATTGGGCAGCTCGTTCCGATGGACAACATGTGGGGGACCAAATCAGTCACCAGTGGGGAGAGTTGTCACCTCCTATGGGCAAAATCTTGTGGACTCTTTGCTTCTCAACCTATTGGTGAAATACCCAGGACATTAACTGGTGAGACACATAGCTGATGGTTTTCAGCTCACTTTGGCCTGGGTTCAAGCTTGGTTAATTGATCCTCCTCGTGAATGGAGGTAACCATAATTGACTCCCGATCTGTGTTTGCTGGGGCACCAAGATATGGAAGCATAGGGTTGTCCAGATTGCAAGAGCCCTCTAAAGCCAGGGAGTCCAACAGAAGTTCATTCTCCTGGATGAACCTTCCAGTCTTACTGTTTTCTTGCTAAGTCAGTCCAGAAATCCTCTACAGGGATAATCTGTGAGCTAACAGGGACTAGTATGCATATTAGAACAATGTAATGTCCTTGTGTGTATGAACATACATTCTTCATACACACACTAAATGCATGTTCAGCATGCACATAGACTGTGCTTGTCTGACCCCCCTCTTCCTTTCAGGGTGGAGCCTGCTGGAGTCCAATGGTTGAGACCAGGTCTGAGGAAGTGTAAGTGTGTTTTTTAATATGATTAATGAACACAAAAAACACTGAAACATTTTCATCAGTCATTCATTTCTCTGATGTTAGTAGTTATCCAAGTGTCAATCAATGAACAGATGATGGATCAATAACTGCAGCTGGATTGTGTTTGTTCTCTCCATCAGATTCCTGTCAACTCACAATTGACACAAACACAGTACACAAGAATCTTAAGCTGTCTGACAACAACAGGAAGGTGGCACATGTGGAGGAGGTTCAATCATATCCTGATCATCCAGACAGATTTTACTTCTATCATCAGCTGCTCTGTAGAAATGATCTGACTGGTCGTTGTTACTGGGAGGTCAAGTGTAGAGGAACCGTTAATGTAGCAGTGATTTACAAAGCTGGAAGGATACAAGATGATTTTGAATATGTTTTTGGAGTTAATGACCAGTCCTGGAGTCTGCTCTTCTCTGATGATGCTCCTCGTTCTGTATGTCACAGTAAAAAAGAAATGTCCATCTCCTCCTCCTCCGTCTCTAACACTGTAGCAGTGTATGTGGACTGTCCTGCTGGCACTCTGTCCTTCTACAGAGTCTCCTCTGACACTCTGATCCACCTCCACACCTTCAACACCACATTCACTGAACATCTTTATCCTGGATTTACACTCTGGTCTCCTGGTTCCTCAGTCAGTCTGTGTGAAGTTTAGCACACCTGGATATTCATCTGATTGGTGTAGTATATCAATCAGAAACATGTTTTCAGACACATGGATAAATTAAGTTTTAAACAATGACTCTTTGTCAACTTCTTTGTCTTTAGTCCTTTTAAGATGGAAGCTGGGATTATTTCATGAAGCAGATTTTGTTTTGTCCTTTTTTCACTCAAACCTTCACAGTGAATATTATTATGTAGCGTTTTTTATGAATCTGAGTCAAGAACCAGCTCCTCTGCATCTTAGACAAGCCTGAGCTTATTCATTGTTGTTGTTGTTGTCGTTGTTGTTTGCTATTTCTTTTTTTTAAAAAATTCATTTTCAACTTCTCCACATATTATTACTGTTATTGAAGCAGGACAGGAATTAAGGGAGATTTTCACAATAAGAGGACATTTTGGGTTTTGTTTTTATTTTCTCCCAAATAATGACAACCAGTCTGTGTGGATGTTCCATGACTAAATAAACGGACATTCAACAATTCTAACTGAATTGAAGATATTCATCACTCATGATCACTCATGTCTCTGCCATTCTATGAAAATTACTGCTTTTAAAAATAATCTAATGAAAGAAACAATAACTTCTAATATTAATCAGATAAATGTGAAAAGGTCTGATGTAACTAACATCTCATTTAACTCTTTATTGATGATCATTTCTTGCACTCTGTTAGTGGGAAGATGAATTACATGAAGTCAGTTTAATGAACGCAGATGACAGAACTGTTTTTCATTCTACTTTTTGTAATTGTACTGATACTGATACTAACAGTGATTCCTTGAAGTCACAATATTATCCTGCTAAAGTCTGTATTAGTAGATATTAAACATTTCTGGGAGTTAAATTAAATTGTTATCAGCTACCTAAATATGTAAAGAAGTGAAGTAGTTTATAAAGAAAAGTGTCTGGAGTTCTTTAAGTTACTTGAAGACGTTTCACCTCTCATTCGAGAAGCTTCTTCAGTTCTAAGGTCAAATGGTGGGGAGTCCCAGATTTAAACCTAGTGGGAGTTTCCCCCCACAGAGGGACGAAAGGACCCCCTGATGATCCTCTAATCGCCTGAGCCAAGGTGTGAAACTGGGCGTGGGTCCCAATCAGCCAGAGTTTCGGATGTGTTCATTGTGAAACCTGGCGTCACCTTATCATGCGAATTCCTGAGGTCAGATGGCCTAGGATGTGAGTGGGCGTTAAGGCCTCTGGGAAGGGATCTCAAAACTGGATTATAGATGGCAGAGAGTTGGTGTCGTAAACCACCACCTCTGTTTAAAGATGGTCGCTCACAGTGGACATAGATGGCTTCTTTCACTCCTCTTTCAACCCATCTGTCCTCTCTGTCCAAAATGACTTTTTGGACAGAGAGAGTTTTTGACTTTAATAAAGACATGTTTAATTCTAGCCCTGCCTCTACCCTTTGTGCCTGTTAAGTTTCTTTGCTACAAACACACAGAAACCATTGAAATTGAGTGGAAAAATTGTCTGACAGGTATATAAATGATGAAAATCAGTCAGCATGAGCCTGGCAGGAAGCTGGATGATGGACTGATATGAGGTGGAGAGACAGTGGTATGACATTATATTTATGTCAAGACTCACATGCTTGAAGAAAAATGTAATGGGTGCAGATATTCATTGGCACTTATGTAATAACATTTTTCGTGCTCGTTTTACCCTCATGGACTCTGTTTTTAACAGTTTGGTCAGAAACATAAACAGCCTGCTGGAGGTCATTTTGAAGGATCTCAGAGTGTAACTTCTGTTCCTCTTTGCACAAAGGTCCAAGTACCAATCCTGCAGCTGGGTAAATGCCCTTCTACCACCCTGTCAGCTCTCCTAGTGTGTCCGGTATGTCCTATAGGCATCGTACAGGCATTTACACTAGGACAGCCTTAAGAGTGAATCCATCGCACTGGCTGAATAACTGGATAGTTGGTAAAGTACGTCAGTGGGTCATCCCCCTCATCTCCAGATTCTGATTCCAGTACAGAGGGCATGTGAGTGGGCTTCGGATGTTGCTCATTTAGAACTTTACAGAAAGCATTTCCTTCCTTTTAAAAGTTTCACTTCACGTTCCTGAACTTGGTGTCCCAGATGATTTTCTTCATGTGAAGCTCTGTGATAAGGTAACGGAAGCCTGTAATGTTTTCCTTGCTAACATTATAGGTTTGAGAATCTTTTTGAAAGTGAAAATAATCAGATATTATCAAAATTATCAGATAACAGATAGGTTAACCTTAAAAATGTGTCTGTGTGTGTGTGTGTGTGTGTGTGTGTGTGTGTGTGTGTGTGTGTGTGTGTGTGTATTAGCAGTACTGAGTCCAGTTCTAATGTAGCCTTCAGTATCTAATGTTGAAATTGCAGTGTGCATGGACTGAGACATGTTGTGTTAAAATCACAAAAAAATCTGTGTATGAATTTTTGAATAGTTCAGGCTTGTAAATCATATGATACAAATTTGTGACCTCTATAGTTAATGTGCATCATCAAGCTATGTTCGGTGTATGTTTCCTTTTGATGAAATATCTCTGGAAACAAAAATTAAAGGTTCACAAAACAAACTAAAACAACAGGTTGCTTTTCTTTTGTTAGTTGAGTTTTAGTGAGTGAAAAGTCATTTTTCTTATTAAGAAGAGAATCTGAGGCAGAGATCTGAGGTCATGTGTTTGTTTGTTTCTGTTTTTAACTGAACATTAATTGAATAAAACTTCCAGTCACAGTGAATCTGTGTGTCAGTGAAAGCATCGCGTGTGCTTCATGGCGCCATCTAGTGGACTGATAGTAGAAGTAGAGCAGCTGATGGCAGCTTCCTCTGCCTCACACTGCTGTCTGACTGCATTCAGCTGACACTGCTGGTTTTCTGGTTCATCTCAGTGTTTGGACAACATACAATGCAGAGGGAGAATTTCAGTTGATGTGCACACGAATGATTTGTGTTTCCTCTGCAGGTGAAGGTAGAAAGTGTGTGTGAGCTGATGTGGATGTGAATTCAGCAGCATGGATCAGTGTGAGGACAGAGAGGAGGGAGTCCCTCCCTCTAAAACCACTCTGTGTGGGGAACATGAGAGCCAGACCACAGCTCAGAGGTGAGATAACCATCTCTAACTGTCCACGACTCTTCTCCATGTCACAGCTCAGCACTCACATCACTGCTCCATCATTATTCACAGGAACCAACCTGGACCTGAACCCAGCTGTGTGTCCTTAAAGAGTGACTGGTCAAAGAGTATTGGTGCTGATTTTAAAGGACAATGCTCTGCTGTGGAAAGGTAATCTGTATATCTATATCTGTATATATGTTTATTTTTTTCAGTAAACTTTCAAAAAGGGTTAATGCCAGATCAGCTTTTCACGTATCTATAATCAAATGTAGTATGAAGTCTTGAGTGAGGGTTTTTTTTTTCCAGAAACATGGCATGGGAAGCATGTGAAAGCTTTATGATGTATGAGGTATTTGTCAATAAACCAAACTGAGCTGAAGTCTTCAAACAGCTCTAGACTCTGTTGGTGGTTCTCAATGGCATCATCAGGACAACTAAACCTTTACTACCACAATGATATGACTCAGTGCTCATTTCCACACATCACTTCATGGACCTTTGACTCAAGTCTCTGTGTGGGCAGATTTAATGTGAGCTGTCCTTATCACATTTTTTTAAATACATAAAGTGTGTATTTTCTTACCTGGTTCATCTTCTAAAAGTGTCAACACAAGAACTAGAGAAGAAATAGACATCAAGCCCCAAAGCAGCCTCACATTTTGACATGATAGCAAGATAAACAGGATACTTATGTGTCATCAAGGCCCAAGCACTGGCATTGCAAAGGTCACACTGCATGTGCTCCGTTTATTAGTAGTATTTTTAGTATTTCTTCACGTCACTATGCAGGCTGCAAGTAGAGGTAACATGGGCCGCGAAATAGGGACACAGGCATTAGAGCCTCTTAATGCGCATTTTGTTTAGGTTTCCACCAGGGTGGAATTACCAAAAATAGAGAGAGCATAGCCTAATATATGAAACAGGAAAAGACCGCCGTGTAATCCATTTATTTCAACAAAGTAACGGTAACTGTAACCGAATACAATTACTCATATTTTGTATTTTAAATACGTAACGGCGGTGCATGTATTCCGTTACTCCCCAACACTGGCCAATACTGATCGATAGTTAGAGTGCTAGGAATATTTAGGGGAGGTTGTCACAAGTTGATCACAACCACCCCAATAGTGGTCTAAATAAATTAATGATGAAAGTTAAAACTTTTCATTGCTCTGGTGGCATAATGACTCCCTAATGAAACAGGAAGTTTTTGTTAAGAAGTTAAGAAAGCTTTAAAAAATCACAACTTAAAACCTCTGTCATGATGAAGCTTTTGTGATAATTGGTCCTAATGGTGGAGATGCTAAATTGGGTTTACAGCACCACCTACAGAATCTCAATGAGGCATCTACGAAACTGTTTCATCTGCATATATGAAATTTGATAGCCTGATGTAATAGCTCAAGAAAAAAAACCCTTTTTGATCAGTACTCTAAACTAGTGCAGTCAAAATTAACGCATTAACGCAGATTAAGCTGTCATCACGATTAACGCGATAAAAAAATTTAATGCTATTAACGCATCTGGAGTGCAGAATGCCTCAAAATCCCTGAAATTTTTCTGTCAATGCATTTCAGACAGTTTGCCCGCGTAGAGTTACCTTTGTACATGTGCAAATGGGCAGTTGATCTGGTAGTGACGGGCAGCTGAACCAATCAACTCAATATGGAAGATGATAAACACACACTGGCCCTCTCGATGGGAAATTTGAGTATTAAAAAAATAACCAGACGGAAGAGTCGACCATCATAAAGTATTATGCACATAGTGCTGGAAGGAATTATCTTTTCACCGAAGCACTTCCAGCTTAAAATATCCCATTGACGCAAAGCATATCTTAGCTGGGGATGGTGCTTTTTTTGCTCATGGAAAATGAAATGCAATTAATATAGATTAAAAATGAATGAGATTTAATTGTGATTAATCAAAATTAATCCACTGTAACCCTGTGATAAATCTGATTAAAAACTGTGATTGTTTGAGAGCACTAATATATATTATATATTAGTGTATACTATTACTATATAGTTGTATTTCACAGGAGAGCAACTGTGCTAAAAGACAGAAGAAAACTGTTTAAATTCTCTTTGAATTGCAGCATGCATTCTTTGTGTTTATTCTCCATTTACTTCTTTATATTGCATAAATGTCAGTTACAAGCTTAAATATAAAGTTGAAAAAGTGTAATTGCAGCCAGGCTATTGATCAAGTAATTGTGATTAATCGCAATTAATTACAGAAAATTGTGAGATTAATTAGTTAATTTTAATTAGTTAATCTATTCACAGCTATTCTAAACATAACAGGAAGTCAGTCATTTTCAATCTAAGATGCAAGTTTTGGTTCAATTTTTGCCATTTTCTGGTCTTGTATTTATCAAACTTCTCCTCGAAATTGGAATGAATAAACAAGCCTAATCTAAAGGCTTTGGTGATGCTAAATTGTAAAGCTTTTGAGTTTTCAAAGAATCCGTCCACAACGGATTGTCAAACTTTGATCATTTGCCAGGGGAGATTAAACTGTCATATTTTAAATGTACTTTGTCCAGTCTATCCCAAATTTAACATATAAGATGGTATTCTGAGTCCAGAGACATCTACAAGCCAATATCAGCTAATGCTTAATGTTACTTCCAGGCACTGGGAAATCAATATTAACTGATAAAATCACATATGAAATTTTGGATCCAGACAATACACAGCAAAATAAGATGTAGTTGGTTTTCTTATACACAATCTAATGGGCACAGTCAGTTTCATCGCTTCTTGTAGTTTTAATTTATTCCTGTTTTTTTTGTGGAGAGCCATAACATGAGCCAAGTCTTCATGATTTCTCCACAGGGTGAACAAGGAGAGCTCAGAGGTTTCCACTGATCAGTCTGGCCAGCAGCATCACCACATAAAACTTAACTCAATATTTATGGTCAGTACATGTGCAAAAACTATTTTTGCTATTTTCTATTTTGTTCACAGTGATCTCTATGCTGCACCTTTTAGACTAGTGTAAGGACAGTGTGTCTAACATTGATCCAATTTTTGGCTCCGGGATTTCAGTATGATCAGGTGAATCATAGAGTATTCTGTTCCAGCTACTGGAGGAAAACATTATCACTTTTGTGAAGAATGAGCTGAAGACGATCCAAAGAGTTCTGGTTCCAGACTACATGGAACCATTTGAGCGTCAGAAGAAGGATGAGAACGTGTTTGGAGTGAATGAACAGCAGAGAAGCAGAGAACCCTTCCTAAAGATCGCACTACACTTCCTGAGGACAATGAAGCAGGAAGAGCTGGCTGACCAACTGCAGAGCAGTAAGAGTATTTCTCTAAAGATCTTATCTGCTGGAAAAATTAGAAATTTTCTAATAGTTCAAGAGAATAATTCCCTAGTGTAGTGTTTTATACATTTACTTAGCAAGTGAAAGGTTGCAGGTTGGATTCTGGAAGCTGAAGACACAAATGAAGCTTGTGCATAAGTTCAGTAATGACACATCTGTCTACTACCCAGGTGTTTGATGGCTAGTATATTCATCACTTCCTCTTTGCTGTACAATAACTTAAGTTATTTCTTATGTGTTTTCAGAAATGTCTGCTCCAATTTGTACACATGATCTTAAAACTTTGCTGAAGAAGAAGTTCCAGTGTGTATTTGAGGGGATCGCTAAAGCAGGAAACCCAACCCGTCTAAATCAGATCTACACAGAGCTCTACATCACAGAGGGAGGGACTACAGAGGTCAATGATGAACATGAGGTCAGACAGATTGAAACAGCATCCAGGAAACCAGACAGACCAGAAAGAACAATCAAACATGGAGAATTCTTTAATGCCTCAAGTGGAAGAGATCAAACAAACAGAATAGTGCTGACAAAGGGAGTGGCTGGCATTGGGAAAACAATTTTAACTCAGAAAATCATTCTGGACTGGACTGAAGACAAAGCGAACCAGGACATCCAGTTTATATTTCCATTCACTTTCAGAGAGCTGAATGTGTTGAAAGATAAAAAATTCAGCTTGGTGGAACTTGTTCATCACTTTCTAACCACAACTAAAGACTCAGGAATCTGCAGATTTGAAGACTTCCAGGTTATGTTCATTCTTGATGGTCTGGATGAGTGTCGACTTCCTCTGGATTTCAACAACAATATGATTCTGACTGATGTTGCAGTGTCCACATCTGTGGATGTCCTGCTCACAAATCTCATCAGAGGGAACCTGCTTCCCTCTGCTCATCTCTGGATAACAACACGACCTGCAGCAGCCAATCAGATCCCTCCTCAGTGTGTTGACATGGTGACAGAGATCAGAGGGTTCACTGACCCACAGAAGGAGGAGTACTTCAGGAAGAGATTCAGAGATGAGAAGCAGGGAAGCAGGATCATCTCTCACATCAAGACATCACGAAGCCTCCACATCATGTGCCACATCCCAGTCTTCTGCTGGATCACTGCTACAGTTCTGGAGGAAATGTTGAGAACCACAGAGGTGAGAAAGCTACCGAACACCCTGACTGAGATGTACATCCACTTCCTGGTGGTTCAGGCCAAAGTGAAGAAGGTCAAGTATGATGAAGGAGCTGAGACAGATCCACACTGGAGTCCAGAGAGCAGGAAGATGGTTGAGTCTCTGGGAAAACTGGCTTTTCATCAGCTGCAGAAAGGAAACCTGATCTTCTATGAATCAGACCTGACAGAGTGTGGCATCAATATCAGAGCAGCCTCAGTGTACTCAGGAGTGTTCACACAGATCTTTAAAGAGGAGAGAGGACTGTACCAGGACAAGGTGTTCTGCTTTGTTCATCTGAGTGTTCAGGAGTTTCTGGCTGCTCTTCATGTCAGTCTGACCTTCATCAACTCTGATGTCAATTTGCTGGAAGAAGCACAAACAATCTCCAGTAGGTCTGATAAAACACATTTCTACCAGAGTGCTGTGGATAAGGCCTTAGAGAGTCCAAATGGACACCTGGACTTGTTCCTCCGATTCCTTGTGGGTCTTTCAATGCCGACCAATCAGACCCTCCTACGAGGCCTGCTGACAACGACCGAAAGAAGTTCACAGACCAATCAGACTCTACTAGCATCCCTGCTTACACGGCTGAGAAGTAGTTCACAGTTCAACCAGAAAACATATATCAAGAAAAAACTCAATGAGAATCTATCTACAGAGAAAAGCATCAACCTGTTCCACTGTCTTAATGAACTGAATGATCGTTCTCTAGTGGAGGAAATCAAACAGTCCCTGAGTTCAGGAAGTATCTCCACTGATAAACTGTCTCCTGCTCAGTGGTCAGCTCTGGTTTTCATCTTACTGTCATCCAAAAAAGATCTGGATGTGTTTGACCTGAAGAAATACTCTGATTCAGAGGAGGCTCTTCTGCAGCTGCTGCCAGTGGTCAAAGCCTCCAAAAACGCTCTGTAAGTTATCATGAAATCATCAATTATTTTTAAACACATGCCTGTCTTTAACAGGTTAAGGCCCATCTCTTAATAGTACCATATCACCCCATTAGAGCTCTTTGCTCTCAGACTGCAGGCTTACTTGTGTAAAAAGTGTTTAAAAGTAAAATGGGAGGCAGAGCCTTTAGATTTCAGGCCCCTCTTCTGTGGAACCAGCTAACAGTTTGGAAGTAGAAATAGTTCACTATCTCTATTTCTAAGATTAGGTTTAAGACTTTCCTTTTTGACAAAGGATATAATTAGGGCTGGATCACGTGACCCTGAGTCCTCCCTTAGTTACACTGCAATAGGTCTAGGCTGGCAGGGGATTCCCATGATGCACTGAGTGTTTCTCCTTCTTTCAACCCTTTTCACGTACCATGTGTTTATACACCACTCTGCATTTAATAATTTGTTATTGTCAATCTCTAGCTGGTTCTCCCTGAGGTTTCTTCCTGTTAAAAGGGATTTTTTCCTTTTAAAAAAAAACATAGAAAAGAGGAAGTTTTTCCTTACCACTCTCGTTAAATTGAGCATTTTAACGAGAAAGCATCAGACAGTCATATGATTGTTGGGGTTTTCTCTGTTTTATCCGTGTTATTGTAGGGTCTTCGCCTTATAATATAAAAGTAGCAATTGCTGTTGTGATTTGCTGTTATATAAATAAAGCTGAATTGAACTGCAATGACTTGGTCTGTTTTATTATTGTTGTCTCTTCAGGCTCAGTAGCTGCAATCTGTCACATAGAAGCTGTGAAGCTCTATCCTCTTCTCTAAAATTAGAAGACTGTGGACTGAGATCTCTAGACATGGGTAACAATAAACTGCAGGATTCAGGATTGAAGCTGCTGTTGGCTGGATTGGAAATTCCATACTGTAAACTGGAAACACTCAGGTCAGATCATATTTGTCAGATCTATGTGCCTATCAGCCAAATGTTTGAATTTCCCTTCCATAAATAATAATTTCGATTTTACAATGGCATATTTAGATTCACATATTTTGTTTTTTACATGTGCATGCAAGAGGGATGATAATGTCCATAGATTATGTATTTTCAAGAATTCAGGTAAGACGGTTTATGTTTGTTTTCTTTTTCATTACTCTCCAATCAGATTGAGCAACTGTAACCTCTCAAAGAGAAGCTGTGAAATTCTGTCCTCAGTTCTCAGCGCTTCATACTCTATTCTGAGAGAGCTGGACCTGAGTGACAATGATCTTAAGGACTCTGGAATGACCATATTGTCTTCTGGACTGGATAATCCACACTGTAAACTGGAAACACTCAGGTCAGCGATTTTAAAATGTACAACTTCTCATCGTTACCCTGTCCTCCAGGTACAGCCCCCTCCTCTCTTTCTCTCTCTTCCTTATTGCTCTAACTTTTCTCTACCCTGCCTGTGTGAGTGTGAATATGAGTGGTATCAACCAATGTTTTTCAGTGGCAGGCATGTTTCCTGGAGTCCTCTGGCAGACACTTTTCTCCTATCTACAGATTAGCTCCGTACTTAAACTGTTTAGACTACTCTGAATCAACTGGAACCAACTCTAAGCCAGCCGAACCCACTCTTACCAACTCCTGTTGGATTGTTCTCTGGATTCAATTCCCCCGAGTTCAGTCAGTCTACTTCTTGAGGATAGGAAGAGAGACTGAAGAGCTGTTCTGGTTTGTAGCTTGTCCCTTGCACACTGAGAAGTGTCCTAAATATTCTGGAAACTGCCTTCTCACCAAATCAAACTGACCTCTTTTATCTAAGTACCATTTGCTTTCAGACCTACTAAATGAACTAGTTAATACTGATCAGTTCTCTGGCTCATAGCAACTCACTGCTCGAGTACAGCACAATCCAGGTCAGTTAAGTAGCAGAGGGGGTTGTTAATCAATTTCAGCTGCTTTGCTATAAATGAGCTTAACAAATTGGAACCTACAAAGTGTGCATGAGAAGCCCGATTGGTATTTGTAGATTGGGCAAGTTCTCCCTATGCAAGTGTAAAATGCATGAAAGGGGTCTGTAGAAATGACAGAGAACATTATGCATGTAACATCATTCAGCATGATCATTTTGGTGGTGTGTCAGTGATATCTCACTGAGGGATGCAAGGACCTCTACAAGCAAGACACCATGACTTGCACTGGGTATCAGAATGAACCCACTTGGACCCACTGTCAGACACTACACTAGGTTCTCTTGGTGTATGGTCTAAATCCAATAAACCACCTCTGGGAAATTATGTTTTGGTCCTCCGACGTCACTAGGTTACACCTCAAACTGACCAGGAGCTCAGTGACACCCTTGTCCAGATCTGGGAGGAGATCCCCCTGAACAAATATCTAAAACCTGATATTGTCAGACATGCTCTCAAACGCACACTACAGAGTACCATTTTGAGTTACTGCAATGAAATTTCAACAAAATGGACTAGCATGTTGCTTTTTTTTAGTAGATTTTTGGGGTTTTCTTGGAATTCAGTTTTCCTTAGATTGATCATTTTCGTGACCATCAAATGATCTGGCTCTTGGTGGCGTTAGATTTTAGATCAAAGCGACTTTGTTTCTCCTAACAGTGCCATATAAAGAATACACTTTGTATTTAGCTGCCATGCTGTTTTCTAACAGTATCTGTCACATGTTGTTTTTTTCAGGCTGACAGGATGCCTGATCACAAAATATGGTTGTACCTCTCTGGTATCAGCTGTGAAGGCCAACCACTCCCATCTGAGAGAGCTTGACTTGACTTACAATCATCCAGAAGAGGCAGGAGTAAAACTATTAGAGCAGCTAAGACTGGAAATTCTCAGGTAGGGAGAGGCCTCTTGATTCATTTAATCAGTAATAAAATATACCAAAATGTCAGGTTGAAATGATTACTTATGATTACCTATGCAATATCTAAACTTATTTGACTAGGTTATATATTTTTTTAAAAGTAATAAAAGCAAAAAAAAAAAAACATAACGGTCTGATTGAAGATACTTACATGACAACCACAGGAAGGGACTTTAGACACATTTTCTTTAAATGTGTCAAAATGTTTGACTGTTCCAAAGGAGAAAATGAACCTCAGTTTGATTTAAATGAACTAAATAATGCACTTTAAAAATTTAAAATAAAAACTTAACAATATGTGTATGAGAGCAATCTAATGTCCATGTGTGCATGCTGAAAGAGACAGTGCTGGTCTGACCCCCCTCCTCCTTTCAGGGTGGAGCCTGCTGGAGTCCGATGGTTGAGACCAGGTCTGAGGAAGTGTAAGTGTGTTTTTAATGTGATTCATGAAAACAAAGCGGCACACATTCAACCATGTTCAAACTCTCACATGACATCTCTAATGTCAGGAGTCATCATCAAAGTGTCAATGAACACATGACAGATCAATAACTGCAGCTGGATGTGTTTGTTCTCGCCGTCAGATTCCTGTCAACTCGAAATCGACACAAACACAGTGCACACAAACCTCAAACTGTCTGAAGACAACAGGAAGGTGACACGTGTGGTGGAAGGTCAGCCATATCCTGATCATCCTGACAGATTTGATTATTGGCCTCAGCTACTGTGCAGAGATGGTCTGACTGGTCGTTGTTACTGGGAGGTTGAGTGTAGAGGAGGAGTTAACATATCAGTAAGTTACAGAGCAATCAACAGGAGAGGAGACAGAGAACACTGTGTGTTTGGAGAGAATGATCAGTCCTGGAGTCTGAGCTGTTCAGATGATGGTTGTTATTTTGTCTGGCACAATAATAAAAAAACATCCATCTCCTCCTCCTCCTCCTCCTCTGTCTCTAACAGAGTAGCAGTGTATGTGGACTGTCCTGCTGGCACTCTGTCCTTCTACAGAGTCTCCTCTGACACTCTGATCCACCTCCACACCTTCAACACCACATTCACTGAACCTCTTTATCCTGGATTTACAGTCTTGTTTCCTACTTCCTCAGTGAATTTGTGTACAGTTTAGGATGAGGTAGGGGTATTCAATTCAAATTAAACATCCAGCAAGAGAAAATACAGAAAGAAAAGTCCAGAATATCATAAAATTCCACATTCATTATAATTTAGTGCAATATATTTTAATGTAGCACAACAGTTAGATCAAAGTCTGTGTATAGTTAATAACTGGCTGTCAAGTAAAAGAAATACAGTACAATTCAACAGGATTTAATTTTCACAATGACCTGGAGGGTACTCCACCGATAAAAGATTAATAAACTGCTCTTTCCTTTCCTTGTAAACATCTTCCCCTTCAGTCCTTTAAAGATGGAAGCTACGATTATTCCAGGACCTACATGTTTTTGTTCTGTCTTTTTCCACTCAAAGCTTCACAGTAAATATCAGTATGTTGTATTTCTCTGAAACAGAGGTGACCAACTGTGATATCAAGGAGGAATCACTGAGCTGCAGTGCCTTAAATGATGAATTAACCCTTGTGTGGTGTTCGTATTTTTGTTACTCAGCCAGTGTTCATGGGTCTGGTGGACCCGCTAGAGTTTTGGCTTTCCAAATTAACACTATCAAACAATTTTATGTTAAATTACTCAACAGATGTTTACTTCATCCCAATTACAAGACATATGAACAGCAAACATGGTTAATTTTTTCCCTTTACCTTTGTTAGATCACATTTATGAATTAATGTGCTTCTCGTTTTTCTTTTATATAAAATGTTATAAATAAATCAGTTATAATCAAGTGGAGTGAGTGGAAAGACACAACACATTTACACTGAAAAAATAATTAATTGTTTAATTTTTCTTTTGAAAAACACTGAACACGGGTCTCACAGACCCGAACACCATACAAGGGTTAACAAACTGTTAAAAAACATTTTCACATTATTTTGTTTCTCTGGACTTTAGTTTTGTTTTATCATGAGCCTGTTCAGTGTCCAAATAAAAAACGAAGTCTTAAATGTTTCATTACAGTGAAAGTTTTTTGTTTTATGAAGCTCCAACAAAACTAATATCTCATTTAATTTTGAAGGAGAACCCTAATGCTAAATATATTCATGCACCGTTAACCTTGGACTTATTTTGAGTAAATATCACATACAAACCTGTAAGTCGAACTCTTTCGGTCTGTGTTTGCATAACACTTCGAGCTGTTCATGTTTTACATGTTTTCATTTTTTTATTTACTGATTTATGGATTTTCTTTCACTGATTAGATGTTTTTAATCTCTTCTTGTTCGCTTACTTGTGAAGACAACATTACACCATCTCTGAAGGAACTTTGTTTACATGTTCCCATTTTGTCAGGGAGCTTTCTTTGTGTTATTAAAACTAAACAAATAAATAAATGAACAAACTACATGATGTTGCTTTAGTCATTCTTTCATGGGTGTTTAAATTATCAAATTATTTTATATTAATATTGTGTTATAATTGTACTGATGGCTCATCAACAACACTGACACCAACAGCCTCATATTTATGAGGTTGAAATGGACCATCCACTGCCCTCCACTGGTCATTGTCAGTAACTACAACTCAAATACAATATACTGTCTTTATGACACATTTACTGCAGTGTTTCAACACTAGTGTTCTTCAGTGGGGTAATGTTGCAGTACGTAAACGCAGATATTAAACTGATAGAAATACTGACGTCAGCAGGGAAAAACTGTGTTTATTTTCTTCGTGTGGTCACAGAGACGAACTGCAGGTAAAAATATCACAGTCAGACACCAAAACATAAAGAATAAAAAAACATGGCAAATTTTTTGTCAAATGGCAAACATCATGTATCCTGTCACACCACAATTTAAATAGAACATTTCTGGAGGATGTGTTCAGTATAAACAATAACAGTACAGAAATGCAGATTTCTGTAAAACCTCAAACATTTCAAACTGATCAGTTCCTGATTTTCCTCTTTCACAATTTCTCCCTAAGCTCCTCACTGTGTTTTCTTTCTTTGTAAAGTTTCACTTCACTTTCCTGGACTTGCTGTCAGATGATCCTCTCCATGTGAAGCTCCATGTGATGGTAATAGTTGTTCTTCTTGTTAACACCAGCTTTGTTCAGATTAATTCCAGCAGAAACAAAAGAAATCTGCCACTCCATACATCACGCTGACTGACTCACAGCTGGACCCGAGAAGGAGGCAACCTTTAAGCAGCTCGACTGACATCTTGTGTGAGTTTAAAGAGAATGATTCACATTTCCATCAAAATGTTCGAGGCAGTTTTTGCTCTATTTAGAAATGTCTGGTCTGCTTCTATGACTTAACATCTACTCAATTCCTGTTCTTCACTGTTCTCTTAAAGTATTTATGCCTTTTTTTGAATATTTCTCTTTTTGTGCTTTGACAATTTTTACTTCAACCAGTTACAAAAGTACGACTTATTTATTTATGTGCTCCAATATTCTGAAATCTTGCTATTATGATGGCATTAGAAGTTCATAGTTTTTGGTCCAAAACAAAGCCAAAAAAACTAAAAGTTAAAGCTGTTGCACAATAAAAACATGTCAGAACAATGACGCTTTTACAGGGGGAAAACAAAAGTGGAAGACACTTTAACCCTTCCATACTGCTCGTGATAATTCGACCTGTTTTGGCTGCAGAAAAATGTCTTTGTCCAAACCTGATTCAAAAACAAACAAAATGAAAATATTCTAAAATGTTATGCTGTCACCACAATGGTGTGTTTAGGGGGTCTTTAAACTCTACATGCCATGTCTGTGTGCATTTTATTCTTTTATGAGACAATGTTAACAGATCTCCAGAGGTCCCTTAACACTTTCACTCATATTGTTGGTGTTTGCACCACTGCTGATCTTTGAAAGATCATGGGGAAATCTCCAAACAGTGGAATAGTAAAACAGAGTAGGAGTGATCACATGCAGTGCACATGAGGAGCAGAGTTCATGCAAAAGTCACATGGTGCCTTGAGAGTGTCTTGACACAGACACGAGATCTGAAACAGGATGACATGGTGGTGCTCTGTGGTAAAGCACTCAGTGTTTGTGGACTGATTAGAAAAGCTGCCTCACAGCAACGAGGTCTGTGGTTTATTCTGTCTGGGACCTTTCTGGGTTTAGGTTGCATGTTTGAATCTCTCCAGCATACATGTCAGGTTAACTGGCTATTCTAAAAAATTTTCCTTGAAGTGACGGAGATAAAGTGTTGCAAGAATGTCTGGATAAAGTGGGACTTGTACCTAGTAGTGCTTTGAGTGTTCATTAAGACTAGAAAAGTGCTGTAGGTGCATTACATGCCTGTCTGTTGGTTCTTTTGCTTTGCTCCTCCAAGCACAAATAATGCAAGAAAGCAAACTTATGCTGCAGTTTTATTGAGTTTGCAATAAGCAAGTTTTGTGTTCTAAATTATGTTAATGTTGAATTAATATTGACACTAATGGATGTTAAATATGAGGATTTCTTGTGATAGAGAAGGAAGGACAGTATAATTAAATTACTGTGGGTGTTGTGTAAATGCTAAGAAAATGTCTTCTCTGCTCTCTGAAATGTTACTTAAGAATAACTCATCAACTGACTAATCCCAGATGGGCTAATTATACATCCTAAATAGATCTGTACTTCAAAATTGTTGTGGGCACTTATTACAAGGAAATTCTTGGCAGAAGCCACTGATGACATTAAATATGAGAAGTATTAAGTGTTAAGTTGGTCTCACAAGTCGTATAGACATCTTACAGCTGTACTGAGGATCCAGATCACATGACTAAAAACTGACTGAACTTCGAATACAGTGCATGTCTGTGCACACTTGACTTTATTTCAAACATACTCCAAAGTAATGACCTGTATCTGTCTACAACTGAATCTGTGCTCTTCTATATGCAACTTCAGTAGAATAATTAGCAATTTAAGCCACCGACACAAAGCAGTCAAACCCATGAAAATAAATACAACGCTCATCAGCTTCTCCTAACAGATAAGAAAATACTGTCCCTGTTGGAACTGCAGAAAAACATTCTAACAAAAACACAAGGAAAGGGGATGTTTTCAACACCAACCAACTACCAATTGTCTTACACTTGAAAGTTTAGAAATGAAAATAAAAAATTTATCAAGTGTCAAATGTACAGGTAAAAATGACCATTGAGCTGAGAAGAAAGAAGAGAATAACCTTTCTACTATGTGGGTTTACAAGTTTGGACCTGCTTAGTCTAAAGGTCCTGACGTCCTGTACATGTTTAGATTTTTTTTTTAAGTACTTTCTGTATTTAGCTTTAAAACTTTCTCAAAGGAGAAGAATTACTAACAGGAAATTAAATTCTAGTATATTGAATAAACAGACATGTGAACAGTTAACAAAAGACATTACAGGAAGGAAATAAATAAGGTCCTGGACACAGTCTTTTTTTTTTTTTTTTTTTAATTCATTTCACTGTACTGTACTTAGGAAACTTAGAGAGTCTTAACCTCCTAAGACCCGAACTCTTCCATGGCATGCATTTTTTAATTTCTCTTTGATATTTGGGCTGATTGGGACCTCATGAATGTAAAAACAAAGAATCACCAGATTATTTTTTTTTTACCTGATTTTTGTTTCTAAGAAAAATGAGAGCCACATATGAAGACAGTCATTTTAAATTTTGATAAAACCGAGGCAGTATAATGTCCTCATAAGTGGATATCAGGCCCTTGTGGAGCAAAATTGAGTATTTTGGTCTAGACAACCCAAAAAGTGATGTCCACATATGTGGACGCCAGGTCCTAGGAGGTTAAATTGTGTAAATCGGATAAAAATCTGCTCAGAGTGCTGTTGGTGGCTTCTAAAAGCCAATCGTTGTTTTAGTGAAGATACTACTACAAATGAGTGGACTGATTTGATATACATTATATTTGTTATGGAAAGAATAACTTTTAGACTGAAGTCACAGGTGCTCTTTTTTAAAGAACATTGGTCGAAATGGTTGAACTACATACAAAATGGAAGGCCTGATTTTGTATAATCTTGTTGTTTGTTTTTGTTTTTCCCAATGTTGTTCTGTTATTAAATTGTAGTCTTATATTCCCTGTATAAAAAAGAAAACCAATAAAACATAAATGAAAAAACTACCTTATACAACAAACTAACATTGCAGAAAAAATAATTAATTATTCCAAAATATATGTTTAATTCAAAAAGTATGACGCAAATAATAGTAATCCAACCCAAAAAATGCAATTACTCAGTGGTTCCCAAACTTTTTTTGCTAGGCTCCCCTTTGTTTTTCAAGAAAAATGTTCGCACCCCCCCACAGCACGCGCACACGCACGCACAAACACATCCTCCAACCACACACACCCATGTTTTGCTCGTTTGGGGTTTATTTCACACCACAAACATTTAGTAAACAATTAAGCAAATACAAGTAATCTTCAATAAATTACAATAAATTACAGGTAGTAAGAAAATAAACTACTAACTCTTTAACGCTAGGTCCGCACCTACACGGGTATTTTTGAAAACGCAGCTGTTTCGTCCACACATAAACGGCGTTTCGAATCACCGAAAACGGAAATTTTTTAAAACTCCTTTTTTGCGTTTACGTGTGGACGAGGAATACAGAGTTCGTCACGCAACATCAATGAATGAATGGATGAATTGCAGAATGGCAGATAGAGACAAAATACCGTTAATCTGACTATCTGCAGGTTTTACATGCTTACATATACGCATGCAGTTACTGTCCCTCTATTTACAAAGGCAGAGGCGTCACGGTGTGATTATTTTATGTGTAGTTGTTTTTTTCCTGTGTAATAATATTCAACATTGCTATAAATACATTTTTCAGAAATGCCTCTCTGTGCAAAATGGGTTTAAAAACATAAACAGCTGTGGGATACTGTTTGTCCAGGATTTGAACCGGGGGAACAAATCATGGCCGGATCAGTCTGATATTATTTGTATCCCACTGTAACTTTACTGTATAAAGAGCTAACATCTCCAAAATGTCAGGAGTAGTTAGTCATTACAAGAAGTGTTTGTGAACTAAAAATCAAGAATGTGGGATACTGTTTGTCCGTGATTTCAACAGCCCAGTGCTGCTCCCAACAAAGGAAAGACCAATTCTGCAGGGGAGACCTACCTCGGCACTTGTGCAGGTGAAACCAAAGGGAAGATCTGCTTCACCATATTTTCTAGTCTTTGGCTTAGAATGAAGTTGGTTTGAAAACATATTCAGCTATGCTTCATCTCCTGCTTTGAGTTTGTGTGGGAGCCCCGTGCTAGCAGTGTCCAAGCGTTGTTTGGCTTGTTTGGCTCTGCGCCCCCTCTAGGGGCGGGCCCCACACTTTGGGAAGGTCTGCAATAACTGATGACTATGCAGTACTTAACATCCTGAATCATTCAAAACTCCTGTTAAACCTGTTTGAAGAAGAAAACTAAACTCTGTCACATGATGTTCCCCCGTGTCTCCATCTGTTTCTGTGATTCGAGCCGTGTTTGAACAACTTTAATTGAATATTAATGGACTGAAAACAAATCACATCTGCAAATGTGTTAGTGAATGCATTGTGTGTGTTTCATGCCTCCATCTAGAGGACTGATAGTAGAAGTAGAGCCGCTGATGGCAGCTTAATCTGCCTCACACTGCTGTCTGACTGCACTCAGCTGAGACTGAGATGAAGCAGAAAAGAAGCAGCTGATATTTGGACAGCACACATGATGGAAAGGATTTCAGTTGATGTGCACATGAATGATTTGTGTTTCCTCTGCAGGTGAAGGTAGAAAGTGTGTGTGAGCTGATGTGGATGTGAATTCAGCAGCATGGATCAGTGTGAGGACAGAGAGGAGGGAGTCCCTCCATCTAAAACCACTCTGTGTGGGGAACATGAGAGCCAGACCAAAGCTCAGAGGTGAGATGACCATCTCTAACTGTCCACGACTCTTCTCCATGTCACAGCTCAGCACTCACACCACTGCTCCATCATTATTCACAGGAACCAACCTGGACCTGAACCCAGCTGTCCATCCTTAAAGAGCGACCGGTCCAAGGGTCTCATTACAAAATTTAAACAAAGACAGTCAAATGATAAAATGTAATTAATATAACTATCAAAATTGTTTTATCATCCATTCATGTGCAGTGACATTTTTAATGAAGAAGTTTTAATATTTCTTCAGAATCCATCAGAAAATCAAATGTGGACCTGAACCAACCTGTTCATCTTTAATGAGCAACAGCTCAAAGGATTTTGAGGTTCATTTTAACGGACAACGTTCTCCTGCAGTGAGGTAATCTGTCTGTCTAAATGTAACTTATGCATCCAGCACACTATTTTTCCCGTCTACAACACTGTGCAAAAGTTTGAACGCCACTCCTCATTTCTTAATATATGTTATTTCTACAGACTCTTTGTACAGGGTTAATTTTCACCTGATCTTTTTCCTTTTAGTTTGTTAATTTAGTTAAAAACTGACCTATAAATGACTTAAGCATAAAAAAGGCATCTAAGAGTGAACCCGTGTTTTGTCTACAAATAGCAGACAGTTTAGTAGAAAAAAAAAGTCTGTGGCAAAATCATGTCATTTATTTCCATTTCTTTTGTCAAATCTGTAGTAAATGCACCAACTGATAACACAGTTTGACAGACATAAATATTACTTTTGCACCAACAAGGTGTTCATTTGTCTCTTTTAATTCTATTATGTTGTACTTTTTCAACATGTTCAAAATAAAGATTCAATCAAATCAAATCAAGGTGATTCCCAAGAAAACTTTGAGCTGAAAACTCAGCATATCTCAGCATTTAGTTAATCCTTAATCAAGGAAATTAGACACCTGGAGGAGAAATGCAGCAGTGAAAGAGTAGGAGTGGGACTCCGGTTTGACCAGTGGGTGTCACCTTTGTCTTTTGGTTCAAACACTGTGCATCCATGATGATTTCCTGAGCACTTTTTGATGTCTTTTTGGGAAGTTTGTCTTTAGGGAGGATTATTGTTATATCCATCCATCCATTTTCTTCAGTTACCTGGGGGTAGGTCATGAAGGTAATAGCCTAAGTTGAGAAACCTAGACATCACACTGCCCAGCCACCTCCTCCAGTTTATCAGGAATTATATCTCTCATCCAGCTAAGAGAGATAATCTCTGTAGCGTGTCCTGGGTCTACCTCAGGACCTCCTCCCTGTAGGACTTGGCTGGATCCCTACAACACCTCTAGTAGGCCCACCACCCACAGGAGGTGTCATAGAGGTCTGGTGCAATGTATAGCGGGCAGAGGCCCTGGCAAAACCCATCGCCAGGACTGATAGCCGGTGGTTGTTATATCTTATTCAGTGTTGGGAAGGTTACTTTTAAAATGTATTCCACAACAGATTACAGGCAGGCACTATTTTTGGCTGCAGTGTGTATTATTATTGTACATGCCTCCATCTCCCATTTCTGGCCTGTGACAGCACATACTTTTCGATGCTCCTTTTTCTCCCTCCCTCACGCTCACAGACACATAATGGGTATGGCAGTCCATTCTCGCTGCAGCACAGACTACACTGCCCATGAGGCCACATTCTTTAGGGCTATGCCTGTAACACTCTGCCTATTGCCTTCATATTAAATAATTTTTGAATAATAATTTTTAAAAATATTTCTTCACCTCATTATGGACCGCAAGATTGAGACACAGGCATTAGAGACTGTTAATGTGTGTTTTGTTTGGGTTTCCACTGGCGTGGAATTACCGAAAACTTAGAGAGGGCATAGCATAAGATATGAAACAGGAAAAGACGTGTAATCTATTTATTTCAACAAAGTAACTGTATTCTGAATATCACCTTTTTAACCGGTAAATGTAATGGAATACAGTTACTCATATTTTGCATTTTAAATATGTAACACCGGTGTTCTGAGAAACAGTCCTACTTTGGCAAATTGTCCTACCCGTATTATAATTTGCCGGCGACTTCTGACTAATCTAACCTCTAATCCTAACCATAAACCTAACCATAACCATAAGAAATATTCACAATGGGTTAAAAAAAATTATGTAAATTAGGGGTTTGTGTTATGCCCATACACAGCGTTTGCACAGAAACAACAGGTAGGATGGTTTGTGAGGTAGGATAGATTCCCAGAACACCGGTACATGTATTCCGTTCCTCCCCAACATTGATCTTATAGTAGCGAAAACAAAAACCATGTACCATTTGTAGAAAAAACAATCTCTCTATTGCCTAAAATAAGTTTCCTGGAGAAACAGAACCAAATGATGCACAGTGACTAACAAATTTAGTGGACCACCACCCAATGTAAGTGTTTTTGCCACAGCTGCCCTAAATTGATGATGGTTTTATGGTTCTATAAAGTTCTTTTATCAAAATATTTTTCATGCTAAAATATAGTTGTTCTTGTCAACCATGAATTTTGAAATTTACTGTTTAGCAAAAAAGCAGAAAAAAAACTTAAAAACAAAAAGATAGTAAAAAAAAAAATGTACAAATTATTTTATTAGTTATTGACTTGCATTCCCGGTCAGAAAAAAAATGTTTTATTTTTATTCCATGTTGCGTTTGATTAACTTCTGACTTCACAAAAAACTGTGCTAAAAATATTTTTGAAAAAGCTAATAAATATGGAGAGATTATGTAAACAGATTTTTCATGATTCCTCCACAGTGTGGGCCAGGAGTTCCTGGAGGTTCCCCGTG
Source organism: Haplochromis burtoni (assembly GCF_018398535.1). Lineage (NCBI taxonomy): Eukaryota > Metazoa > Chordata > Actinopteri > Cichliformes > Cichlidae > Haplochromis > Haplochromis burtoni. The sequence goes on from NW_024582422.1 coordinate 1,793,128, forward strand.
GTCAGTCTGCCCAGCAGCATAAAATACAGTTGAAATCCATATTTGTGGTCTGTACATGTACAACAACTCCTTTTACATTTGTTCTATTCAAAACCATCTGCATGTTACACATTGTAGGCCAGTGAATTGTCTTAGTGTCAGAGACAAAGGAATATCCTTGATCATGCTGCTTGAACTAAGACTTACAAATTTAAGTAACACAATGACAACATTTAACAATTTGACTCCAACAATTGAAGTACTGATTAAGTTTCTTAGGAGTGAAATCAACACCACGTGAAATGTACTTAAATATAAAAGTAAAGTAGGTCTCAAGGGATTTTTTTAACCAACCAAACTGGACTTCATGTCATAATGAAACAATACAAGCGAATACCATAGGATATAACATAACTTCCCTCAAATGTCTTAAATCTAAAGCAAAGAGCCTGTAAGGAGTTGAAAGTTCAGATATTTGTCTTCAAATCTGAGAAGAAATATATAATATATATATTATAATATATATAATATATATAACAAAACACATACTTCCCACCTCTGCTTTTGTTACAGTTGCTAGAAGACAGCATTTTGACATTTGTGAAGAATGAGCTGAATAAGATCCTATGGGTTCTTGGTGCACATGACCTTGAATGTTTAGAGGGTCAGAGGGACATTGTGGACATGTTGGAGGGTGATGATGAAGAGCAGAGGAGGAGCATCACAGAGGCATTTGTAAAGATCACGCTTCACTTCTTGAAGAGAATGAAGCAGGATGAGCTGGCTGAGCATCTTCAAAGCAGTAAGGCGATATCTCTAAACTGCAGGATAATTATATTATTTATTATCTCAGTGTATGAGACAGTATGTATTCAAACATGTATTCTTTAAGGGGAATGAAATGAATGAAACTGACCAACAAATATCCACAATTTCACCATTTTGAGTGATGAAATGTGATTTTGATTGAATTAAATTCAGTTCAGTTTTATTTACACAGTGTCAAATCACAACTAAAGTCACCTGAAGGCACTTTATATAGTAAGGTAAAAACCCTACAATAATACAGATAAACCACCAACAGTCAGGACCCCCCGCCCAATGAGCAAGCACTTGGTAACAAGGGAAGGAAAAAGATCAGTTCTAACAGGAAGAAACCTTTGGTAGAACTAGGCTCAGAGAAAGAAAGCCATTTTCCACGACTGCTTAGGGGTGAGGGGAAAAAGACGGCACAAAAGACAAGCTGTGCAACGGGGCCAGGCATTAATAAAGACTAATGATTAAATGCAGAGGGAGGTATGACAACATAGTGAAAGGTGAGTGAAGAAAAAACGCCAGTGGGTTTATCGCAGCATAACTAAGAGAGGATTCAGGGTCACCTGATCCAGCCCTAACTATATGCTTTATAAACCTAATCTTAAAAGTAGAGAATTCAATAGTGTCTGTCTCCCAAATCCAAACTGGGAGTTTGTTCCACAGAAGAGGGGTCTGAAAGCCCAAGGCTCTGCCTCCTAAAAGATAAAAAGTTATAAGACGTTTTATCTAACATTTCAAATAAATTAATACTGATTTATGTAACTTATTTACTGTGTCTTTTCAGACATGTTTGCTCCAGTTTGTCAACATAATCTTAAATCTCAACTGAAGAAGAAGTTCCAGTGTGTATTTGAGGGGATCGCTAAAGCAGGAAACCCAACCCTTCTAAATCAGATCTACACAGAGCTCCACATGACAGAGGGAGGGACTGCAGAGCTCAATGATGAACATGAAGTCAGGCAGATTGAAACAGCATCCAGGAAATCAGACAGACCAGAAACAACAATCAGACAAGAAGACATCTTTAAAGCCTCACCTGGAAGAGATGAACCAATCAGAACAGTGTTGACAAAGGGAGTGGCTGGCATTGGGAAAACAATCTTAACACAGAAGTTTATTCTGGACTGGGCTGAAGACAAAACCAACCAGGACATCCAGTTCATTTTTCCATTCAGTTTCAGGGAGCTGAACGTGTTGAAAGATGAAAAGATGAGCTTGGTGGAACTCGTTCATCACTTCTTCACTGAAACCAAAGAAGCAGGAATCTGCAACTTTGAAGACTTCCAGGTTATGTTCATCTTTGATGGTCTGGATGAGTGTCGACCTTCTCTGGACTTCCACAAAACTAAAAACCTAACTGACCCTACAGAGTCCACCTCTGTGGATGTGTTACTGACGAATCTAATCAGAGGGAACCTGCTTCCCTCCTCTCGTCTCTGGATAACCACGCGACCTGCAGCAGCCAATCAGATTCTTCCTAGGTATGTTGACATGGTGACAGAGGTGAGGGGGTTCACTGACCCACAGAAGGAGGAATACTTTAGGAAGAGATTCAGAGATGAGGAGCAGGCCAGCAGGATCATCTCTCACATAAAGACATCAAGAAGCCTCCACATCATGTGTCACATCCCAGTCTTCTGCTGGATCACTGCTACAGTTCTGGAGGATGTCCTGAAAACCATAGAGGGAGGAGAGCTGCCCAAGACCCTGACTGAGATGTACATCCACTTCTTGGTGGTTCAGGCCAAAGTGAAGAAGGTCAAGTATGATGGAGGAACTGAAACAGATCCACACTGGAATAAAAAGAGTAGGAAGATGGTTGAGTCTCTGGGAAGACTTTCTTTTGAGCAGCTGCAGAAAGGAAACCTGATCTTCTATGAATCAGACCTGACAGAATGTGGTATTGATATCAGAGCAGCCTCAGTGTACTCAGGAGTGTTTACACAGATCTTTAAAGAGGAGAGAGGACTGTACCAGGACAATGTGTTCTGCTTTGTCCATTTAAGTGTTCAGGAGTTTCTGGCTGCTCTTCATGTCCACCTGACATTTATTAACTCTGGAGTTAATCTGCTGGATGATCGAAATACAATCTCCAAGTGGTCTAAATTATTTAATAAACCTAAACTACAGTTTCTCCACCAGAGTGCTGTGGATAAGGCATTGCAGAGTTCAAACGGACACCTGGACTTATTTCTTCGTTTCCTGCTGGGTTTTTCTCTACAGACAAATCAGAGTCTCCTACGTGGTCTGCTGACACAGACAGGAAGCTGCTCACAGACAAATCAGGAAACAGTTCAGTACATCAAGACGAAGCTCAGTGAGAATCTGTCTGCAGAGAAAAGCATTAGCCTGTTCCACTGTCTGAATGAACTGAATGACCATTCTCTAGTGGAGGAGATTCAACAGTCTCTGAGTTCAGGAAGTCTCTCTACAGATAAACTGTCTCCTGCTCAATGGTCAGCTCTGGTCTTTATCTTACTGTCATCAGAAAAAGATCTGGATGTGTTTGACCTGAAGAAATACTCTGCTTCAGAGGAAGCTCTTCTGAGGCTGCTGCCTGTGGTCAAGGCTTCCAACAAAGTTCTGTAAGTATACTGAAAGTTGTATATATCATTTATCATACACTGATATCTTTCAAGAAAAACATTAATCTCTTTCCACTTGGTTATTTGTCATTCTAGACTAAGTGACTGTAGTCTGTCAGAAAGAAGTTGTGAAACTCTGTCCTCCATGCTCAGTTCCCAGCCCTCTAGTCTGAGAGTATTGGACCTGAGTAACAATAACCTGACTGATGTTGGAATAAAGCTTCTATCTGCTGCACTGGAGAGTTCACTCGGTACACTGGAAACTCTCAGGTCAGATAAAGTTAAATAAATAATAAATAAAAAATCTTCCACATGCATTAATTTATATTAAATATTTCTCTGAATCTGTTTAAAATATTTACATTAAAATTCCAGCAAGTCCTGAAATGAGATTAAATATTGCTAAATCTAGTCGTGACCCCAAATTGTTTGTTTTAATACCAGTATTACTTGTGTACTTGTTCTTTTTTTTTCAGACTAAATGTCTGTAACCTCTCAGAGAAAAGCTGTGAAGTTCTCTCATCAGTCCTGACTTCGCAGTCTTCTAGTCTGAGAGAGCTAGACCTAAGTGACAATGACCTGAAAGACTCTGGAGTGAAGCTACTATTGACTGGACTGGAAAGTCCAGACTGTAAAATGGAAACACTCAGGTTGGATTATGTTCTTTGTAGTTTGATGTATGATCTGTTTGCCTGAATTTGTGAACTTATGAATTAAAGCTATTCCATATAGAATTGTTTTTTCACAGTTTAGATTCACATAGTGCCTTTTTGCAGTGAAAATAAATAAGTTTTTTTGTGTTTTTATTTAGAAAAGAACAACAATAATTCACTATGTATAGATATTTTATATAGAAAATATTGGACCTCAAGAGTTCAGACCAGATATTTTAACATTTTATTTTTCTGTCCATTATTGTCTTCGCAGACTGAGTAGCTGTAACCTCTCAAAGAGAAGCTGTGAAACTCTGTCCTCAGTTCTCAGCTCCCAATCCTGTACTCTGAAAGAGCTGGATCTGAGTAACAACAACCTGGAGGACTCTGGAGTGAAGATGCTTAAGAATCCAAATTGTACAATTGTCAGGTCAGAAAAAGTGTTGTTAAGTAATTTTTTTAAATAACCAGTAACAATTGTAGCTAATAAAGAGAAGTTATAATAAAAAAAAAATTAAAAAAAACTTACACTGAAAATTACCAAAAGAAAACCACAAATAGTGAAGGATTGTAGGTGACATTTTAGAAGAAAATAGCCTAGGTAGCCTGAGGCTAGAGAGAAGACAATGACAGTCCATAAGGTGGATCAGTGCTGGGGGACTTTTCCAGAGACAGAATGTGGAACCACTACTGGAGGAGAAACCCTGCTGTAGTCAAAGTAGAGAAGAAGGACCTCTTCAGAGGTCGTCCAAAGAGTAGCAGAAGAAAAAAAAGCAGAGAGGTCGAGAGAATTGCCAGCTAAGGTCTACCACAGTAATGAATTTCCAGACCTAAGTTTCCTCTTTGCAAGGAGGAGGGGAGTGCTAGTCAAAGAAGACAACTTTCAAAATAAAACAGGAAGTCAAATACTAGGAAAAGCTTGCATATAATAAAAAATAACATAAAATAACATAAGCACTTATACTAAATAAGCTCTAACCACAATATAAATCGAATCAAAATACATGAATTAACTAAAACAATAATTAAGCCAAAAAAACATTAAATAAAAAATAATAATTTTCTTAAAACGAAAACCTCTAAAAACTCTTGATCAAAGCTCCAGGATCATGACAACAAGTCTAACACCACATAGTATAGTATAGGGCATATCACCAGGGATGAACATAGGGGGTTACCTGAGGAAGCTGGTCAGGATGCTTGAAACCGATATATATACATATATATATATATATTATATATATATATATATATATAATATTATATATATATATATTATATATATATATATATAATATATAATATATATATATATATATATAATTTATTGATATATATATCTCAGCATTGATACATAAATTCATAACGCATGCAGGTAAAAATGACAGATGAGAAAATATAAATGTACCACAAATGTGATAGAGAACAAAGCAGTCAGGGGTCAACATAAACAATGAAAAAGTCTCTTATACAGGAACATTAAAACTGAAGCATATTGTCCCATTTTGAATGAGTCAAAATGTTTGACTGTTCCTTTATCAGTGTCTAACAGTATTTGTATGAGAGCGATGTAATGTCCATGTGTGCATGCTGAAAGAGACTGTGCTGGTCTGACCCCCCTCCTCCTTTCAGGGTGGAGCCTGCTGGAGTCCGATGGTTGAGACCAGGTCTGAGGAAGTGTAAGTGTGTTTTTAATGTGATTCATGAAAACAAAGCAGCACACATTCAACCATCTTCAAACTGTCACATCACTCATTCACATCTCTGATGTCAGGAGTCATCATCAAAGTGTCAATCAATGAACAGATGATGGATCAATAACTGCAGCTGGATTGTGTTTGTTCTCTCCATCAGTTCCCTGTCAACTCACAAGGTCGATTTGCACAAGAACACAGTTACACAGAGAACTTAAATATCTGATAACAATAGAAGGTGACACATGTGGAAGAGGATCAGACATATCAACTGACTCATCTCCTTGACAGTATTTGATTCGGCTGGCCTTCAGGCTGCTGTGTAAGAGATGGTCTGACTGGATCACCATTGTGTCACTTGTGGATGGTTGATGGTAGTCTATTGAAGTGAATAATCATGAATAAGCGTTTGAACAGAATGAAATCCCTTTGACCAAGAAGGAATAAGAGCAAGAACATTATATTTCGACTGTTATTCTTGTGGAATGGGAATGAACAATCCTCGGATCCTGAGCCTGCTCTTCTGCATCGATGGTTCCTACCGTTATGCTTCTGGCACAATACGAGAAAACTCTAACTTTCTTTGTCATCCAATTGCTCCATCCGTCCTACCTGTGTTTCATAACAAGCAGAGTGATACGTGGTATTGACTGTCCATGACAGCTGGGCACGTCTTTCCCTTGCTACAGACGTCTCCTCTTTGCATCTGACAACACTTACACACGTTTCGTTGGGCATTCCTACATGGGCTTTCTTGCGTTACTGACTTATCTGGCGATATTCAATAGCAGTGTTAAGATTCTAACATTTCTGTAAAAGTGTCACATTCACTGAACCTCTTTATCCTGGATTTAGACTTTTATTTTCTGGTTCCTCAATAAGTCTGTGTACTTCAGCCTAAGGAGTGTCCTCCTGTTAGATTAACACTGTATAGTTCTGTCTCTATCACTCAGAAACGTATTCAGATTCATCAGGCCAATCAGTTGAAGTTCATTATAACGATTATTCCAGATTTTTGTGCATATTTCTTGTTAAAGCTTCACAGTGGATATCAATATGTTGTGTTTCACCAGAGCTCAGTTTTGAACCAGTTCATCTGCATCTCAAACAAGTCTGAGCTCATTAAATTAATCCAAATGTTTTATTTCTGTTTATTTCATTGGTTTGTTTTTGTTGGTTGGTTTGGGTTTTTTTTTTATTTTTGGTCAAAGAAATGTTGTTGTTTTTTTAAATTCTCAAGTGTTTAATGTACTTTTCCCCTCCATATGATGTTTCAGTCATTTTTGGCAGCTCTAATGGAAGCAAGACAGGAAGTTAGCTCCTAGCAAGAGGGGATTTTCACAAGAAATGTGATTTAAATAATATTTCATATGTCTGTAATGTTTTATATGTATGACAACAGGACTGTAAGTAAAAGTAACATAGTAGCACATCAGTATTAGTGTTTATTCAGAAACAGATGCTAGATGTGTTAAATAATTTTCTGTGAAAATAAAAAATAAATGTACTCCTATTGAGAAAGGAAAAGTACTTTGCCGTTATTTTTTATTTTATTTTGGAAATATGGATAACAGGGTTGCATTATTAGAATGACACACTCAGTCTAGTCTGAAAAATATCTCAGTGTTAGCACGTAAGTCATGGTCCCTGTGTCTGCCTCGCTGGCCCCACAGGGCTTCATTGGTTTGTTTTTGTTTTGTGCCTGTCTCTCTCTCCCTCTCTCGACACTCTGCTATGGTTAACATGATGGTTAACCCATCATGTTAGTATGTGACTCGCTCACTCCTTTCTGTTTTTCACTCACTTTTGTTTTAATTTTCCAGGCTAATTAGGTTTCAATAACAGGGATGTACATATCTTGTAGGGAACAACTTGCAGTGCATGGTTACTGTTCTCTAAAATATGTTGAGCTATTTCACAAAGCTACATCCAGTTCATTTTTCCATTCAGTTGAGCTATTTCACAATTACTAGAAGTTCATATTAATGAAATCAAAACAAAAAATTGGATTGATAGCTTATTTTTTCAATAAGTACGGACATGTGAAAATTCAGCTTTGAGTGCTTCCTGAGAGCTGAATTGTATTTTTTTTTTTTTTAATTATGGATGAGACAAAATCTTGTTATTGTAGAATGGCCCAAAAGTAGTTGAAGGTGAGCCTGATGTTGAAGATGAACTGATAATGAGAGGTGAAGATACCCTTCGATAACCAGACACAGAAACAGGGATGGCTGGTGTATTTGATGAAATTATGAAACTCAAACAGGCAGAAACAAAAGGGCAACAAGCAGATGGAAATCCAAAACAATCAATTTCATGAGAGAGAAAGATTTTCTGCATTTAGCTTAAAATGATTAACTGCAGGAAAACAATGACTTTTACTTGTTATTCATGGAAATGGTCATAGAGGGACCTGATGACACGTTGAAGGATAAGTGAATAGGGTGGAAAGAGAGGTACCCTGGATAATGATGGACCTTTGTTGGAGTTTGTGGAAAATATTAGTTTAGTTTTTAAAGAGAACTTTTAGTATGTCATGGTCCCTGTGTCTGCCTCACTGGCCCCACAGGGCTTCATTGGTTGTTGTTTTTGTTTTGTGCCTGTCTCTCTCTCCCTCTCTCGACACTCTCCCTGGGAAGAGCCTTCAGCAAGTCCCAGCCTTGTCTGTCTGTTCTCAATTACTCAGCTGAGGAGTCTCTGATATTTAAGGCTGGGAAGCAGAACGGGTCTTCACTGGATCATTAAGTGAGACAAGTCAGTATTACTTCTCGTCTTACGAGCTAATTTCCAATTTGAGAGTTTCGCGTTAGTGATTAATCCTTTTTGTGAACAGTTTCCCCGGACCAACTGCCTTTCCTATGTGGAGTACAAGTGTGACAGCGTGTGGGAGAGTGTGAGAGGATTTCCCCTTCCCCAATTGGCTTTTTGGACCCTGAGGTTTCCCTCTTCACTTGTATATAGCTTGCACTTTGGTGACCTGTAAATAAACCGCTTTATTGGATGTAATCCCATCTGCGCCTGAGTCCTCCCTAACTCGTGACATAGACTATACTAGCGCAGATTCAGTAAAACCAGAGTTATGATAAAAAATATATGCAATGTTTTGTTTTCCTCCTGAATAGTGATGGCCCGCTTGAAGCTGAAGCTCCGGTGCGTGTGTCAAAAAAATCAACACACTGCTCCAGAAGCACTGTGTCGAAGCTTGATTCGTTTGGCCAGAGTCACGTGATCAGTGACGTCCGAAGCTTCATTTAGAACCTAACTGCTTCTGTATCTGATTCAACGGTTTATAAGCAGGTGAATCATTCGCGGGATTTGTGGAGTGTTTTGATGGTGACAGATAGCGAACCACTGATCATTCCACTGAGAGATTTGGAGCCAGCGAGGGATAGAGGAGGTTCTGTTGTGTGGGAGTATTTTGAGTTGATTTTGGTCGATGGGGTGGGTTTTCCAGCTTTGTGTTCTGGCTGTTTGCTTGTGTTTTGTGCGTGTTTATTTTATCTGGAAACGGGAAAAACTTAAAATGTCAAAAAATCTGCTTTTCATAATATAAATATCATTAAATAACTTTCAAAAGACTTCCATTTGACTCGTAACATTTAATGTTATAAAAAGATATATTTTATTTTTAAAATAATCTTAAAATGTTAGTCTACAAAATGTGCAGCAATTTAATTTATTTATTCTCTTTAGCTGATAGTTCGTGGGGCCCAGGTAGACTGTATAACTGCATCTCTACCACTTTTTCTGCACTCAATCCTCTTCGTACAGTGGAACAAATTCTCTTCTTAAATAAAAATGAAAAAGGGTTACCTTAAATGCATCTGCAAGTTCATAAGCATTTTCCTTTTCCATTTCACAATCAATTCTGCCCCCAGGTCAAAAATATGTATAGGAAAATTTCCCATATATAATATTATTTATAAATATACCCGTCTAGCGATTAATTGCACAAGTACATGGAGGCAGGACCTCACAGCAGAAGCATACTCTATAATGTGCATTATTTTATGTTTGTTATATGTGATGTGGTATTTTTCAATTATTGTATTTACCAACATCAAGAAGTCACAAGCAAAGAAAGACCAAACCATGGTGCATGTTTAAACAAGGAAAGTTTACTGGTCAAAATTATTTATTAAAAAAAACGCCTTGGCTGCATTTTTAGGTAAACAGCTGCAAAAACTTTGTTTGCAAAACTTTTTTGAAGAAGTAACTATATAATTAATTGCCCAACATTGGTCATTATATACTGTATTTTGCAGACAGAGTTACAGGACTCTCTCCCAGACCATAGACTCATACTCATAATACAAGTCAGAGCTTTATAAAAAGAAATAAATAAAAAAGTTGTGTTTTCAAAATTGGAGTTCAAGTTATTTTTACTTCCAATAGTGTTAACATACTACACAGGTCATGAACAAGATTTTTTTAAATTTTCATTGTAAGTGGGCTAAAACAGTTAATTAAAAGTAGTCTAACATAAATGTAAATGCTGTAGGCAAGGGAAGTTTATTTGTATAGCACAATTCAACAACAAGGTGATTCAAAGTGCTTTACAGAGACATTAGAAACAAAAACAAATAAAAAGCATGATTTAAAATTGATTAAAACAAGCAAACAAACAGACTAATTAACAAACAAAACAGTATATAAAATTAATGTAATTTGATTATTTTAATAAACCATGTAACTTGGATGGATTTGATGCTGGTGTGACCACAGTGCACACGTCTGATGTCGCTCACAGTGGTCCAAGGGACCGCTCAGGGAGTTTGTGTGTTCGCTCAGACACATGAAAAATTAGAGGGAACATTGGTCACTTGTGTAAAAATGTCTGCTTGTTACTATAACATGAAAAATAGTATAAAAAGGGGCGATCGTGGCTCAAGAGTTGGGAGTTCGCCTTGTAATCGGAAGGTTGCCGGTTCGAGCCCCGGCTCGGCAGTCTCGGTCGTGTCCTTGGGCAAGACACTTCACCCGTTGCCTACTGGTGGTGGTCAGAGGGCCCGGTGGGGCCAGTGTCCGGCAGCCTCGCCTCTGTCAGTGCGCCCCAGGGTGGCTGTGGCTACAATGTAGCTTGTCATCACGTGTGTGTGAATGACTGGTTGTGTAAAGCGTTTTGGGGTCCTTAGGAACTAGTAAAGCGCTATATAAATACAGGCCATTTACCATTTAAAATTGTTTACAAGCAAAAGAAATCAGATTGCACTTAAGTATGTCACTATTGTCTGTCAATAGCCACCATCCACCTCTGTAAGAAGAAATATATATAGGTTTAATCTAATGTGAAGCTTCTGTTGTCAAAGTGAGTCAGATCCACCTGATATGAATGTGTGCATGATGTGTGCACCTCACATAGCTTGAGAAGCAATGACTGACTCGACTGTTATGTTAAAACAGGTGTAGTGTTGTAGTTGTTTTAGGATTAAACGACCTGCTCCCTGTCTCTGCTTTCATCTAGTGGTTAAAAAATGCCCTAATATATCTGTAATGCTGGGTTACTTTAAATGAAAGCAGGTGATATTCTAAGTTCAAAAGTAAATAACAAGCTAATACAATAAGAATTCTACAAAACCTGTTAGCTAAACTGTGGACGTGAGCTCTGTTATACCAGCTGTTTATGGTTGGTTATTAACATTATTAATTCATTATACCATGGCAGCTCATTGTAAATTTTATGAAAAGTGATAAGAACTCTGTTTATGATTAATGGTATTGAGAATGCTGTTAAATACACTCAACAAAAATATAAACGCAACACCTTTGTTACTGCTCCCATTCCCCATGGGATGGACGTAGAGACCTAAAATTCATTCCAGATACACAATATAACCATCCCTCCCAAACAGTGGTCACAAATCAGTCCAAATGTGTGGTAGTGGGCACATCTGCTATATTGAGATAATCCATCCCACCTCACAGGTGTGCCACATCAGGATGCTGATCTGACATCATGAGTAGTGCACAGGTGTACCTCAGACTGCCCACAACAAAAGGCCACCCTGGAATGTGCAGTTTTTTGCGCTATTGGGGGTCTGGGGACCCAGAACCGGTCAGTATCTGGTGTGACCACCATTTGCCTCATGCAGTGCAACACATCGTCGCATGGAGTCTATCAGATTGTCAATTGTGGCCTGTGGAATGTTGGTCCACTCCACTTCAATGGCTGTGCGAGGTTGTTGGATATTCGTGGGAACTGGTACACGCTGTCGTATACGCCGGTCAAGCACATCCCGAACATGCTCAATGGGTGACATGTCCGGTGAGTATGCTGGCCATGCAAGAACTGGGACATTCTCAGCTGCCATCTGCCCTGAACAATGTGAACCATGATTCATCCGTGAAGCGCACACCTCTCCAACGTGCCAGACGCCATCGAATGTGAGCATTTGCCCACACAAGTCTGTTACGGCGACGAGCTGGAGTCAGGTCAAGACCCCGATGAGGACGACGGGCATGCAGTTGAGCGTCCCTGAGACGGTTTCTGACAGTTTGTGCAGAAATTGTTTGGTTGTGCAAACCAATTGTTCCAGCAGCTGTCTGGGTGGCTGGTCTCAGACGATCTTGGAGGTGAACCTGCTGGATGTGGAGGTCCTGGGCTGGTGTGGTTACACGAGGTCTGCGGTTGTGAGGCCGGTTGGATGTGCTGCCATATTCTCTGAAACGCCTGTGGAGACGGCTTATGGTTGAGAAATGAACATTCAATGCACGGGCGACAGATCTGGTTGACATTCCTGCTGTCAGCATGCCAATTGCACGCTCCCTCATTGCTTGTGGCATCTGTGGCATTTTGCTGTGAGACAAAACTGCACATTCCAGGGTGGCCTTTTGTTGTGGGCAGTCTGAGGTACACCTGTGCACTACTCATGATGTCAGATCAGCATCCTGATGTGGCACACCTGTGAGGTGGGATGGATTATCTCAATATAGCAGATGTGCCCACTACCACACATTTGGACTGATTTGTGACCACTGTTTGGGAGGGATGGTTATATTGTGTATCTGGAATGAATTTTAGGTCTCTACGTCCATCCCATGGGGAATGGGAGCAGTAACAAAGGTGTTGCGTTTATATTTTTGTTGAGTGTATAAAAATAAACATATTCTGTACTGTTTTTTTTTTCTTTTTTTGGTAGAAAACAAATTCTGCATTACATATTATCTGGTTAATATATATTTTTATCTAGCTATTGCACACATATCAATCTTCTCTGTATTTCTTTAAACGTTTGGATGATTTTAAAAAATATGAATGCTACAGGTGAAAGTTTAAAGGCTACAGTCTGTAAAATTAATTGTGAAATCTAAAGGGAGACGTCGTAGCACACCCACTCGGTTGGTTGCATCGGACAACGCGCGCGCTACCGTACTGGACAGGGCGCGCGGCTTTGATCGAGTGAATGGTTCGGGGTTTGCCCCCAAACGCCTCTTTGATTGGTTCTTTTCATTTCGATGGAGCTCATCGAACAGAAATGTGTCTCCTGTATGAGGTAAGGGATCAGTCTTTCGTGATTTCCTCGATAGCTCACGTCAGTTTGCGCAGTTGGCGTTAACGGACTGAAAGCTGCAACTGGGAAGACGGGAAGAAGCTGGCTGGCCGCTGGAGAACCTCGGACTGCTTTTATTAAAACTTCGGAAGCTTAAAACCTTTTCTGCGTTTGTAACTCGCGGTAGTTATGATAACGATTTACAAGACTTAACGTCTCTTTATTTATTTTATCCTTATGATCTGAACAGGAAGTACAAGGACAAGCCAAGGCTGACGCAGACAGATTTGATTAATAAATCCCTGCAGCCGCTCCTTAACATAACGACGTATCCGCGTCTGTCTGTGAGCAAACAGGAGAAATGTCTGTGCTGTGTCTGTAGTTTTTTTATCTGTATGGGGCATGTTTCCCATTTTGTGGGTCTCAGTAAAGTTTATTTGAAAAGGAGGGAGGGGACTCCCAGCAAGTCCCAGCCTGCCTTATCATGCGTTCAAGTCCTGTAGAAACTGAAGAGTGGCAAGTTCCTCCTCCCTGCAGTCACTGACAAATGTAGTGTGTGTGTGTGTGTGTTTGTACTGAAAAACACACACACACACACAAAACATATTAAGGATTGTACATTAACATAAAAACATAACATTAATGTAGTTACTATGGACTTAATGCATACATATTATTAAAATATGGGCTATAACAGTTGTATTGATGTATAGCAACTTGAAATGCTCCCACAAATGGCACTACA
>NW_024582422.1:1807239-1809917 GCF_018398535.1 Haplochromis burtoni
TGAAATGCTCCCACAAATGGCACTACAACATGTAAAAAAATAATATAAGCTCTGGCGGACTTGGTTCTATAGTAGGTCTTAAAGGGTTAAATAAATATCGTCAAATAATCGAGATCTCAATTTCAGTGAAAATAATCGTGATTATCATTTTTGCCATAATCAAGCAGCCCTAATCTTTTGCTCGTTTCTCCTCCTTTTCTTTTCTCTTTTTTTCTAAACTGAGGACCTGGTGGCTTTGAACTTTTCTTGTCCATCTTCCATTGGTTTTAATTTTGCACTCCAGTATGAACACCCATCCCTCATTCAAATCATGAATACATAATGGACTTGGATTTACAACATTATAAATGAAATGGACTCTATTTGGAAGCAGCAGGGCCCCCTCCAGTCCTTTCGACGGCTTGTGTGTGAGACTTTAAATCATCAAACTGTAAATTTTACATTGTGATTGATCCCTTTACCCCTAGTCCTAAAGTGTATATTTATTTTCTTACTCTTCTTATATATATTGTTTGTTTACTTGCACTGCTGTAACTGGAGCCTCGTCCTCTCGTCTCTCTATATACTGTACTTATATAGCGGAGATGACAATAAAGTTTTACGTTGACTTCAGCAGCGAGCAGGTGCACCGAGGGCTCTCGCGCTCACTTTTCATGTACAGAATTTCGAAAAAACATCGGTGCAAATTATAAGTCTGTATTATAATGTCTGGTGTTTTCGTGTTTGTTGGTTTGACCTCATAGCCGATTGTTCATTCAGTGGGCTGGTTTCAGTCCTTATGCAAATGTATTGTTCATGAGATTGGGGAAACCTGCAGTCAGCTGAGTCTGAAGAAGTCACTTGGATGAGTGACTAAATGTTTCTCCCACTGAAAATGCTGCGTCCAGATGAACAGAATCAACTTTTTTAAAGTGTTCTTGAGAAATAGCTCTCCAGGCTTTCCAAAGGTCTTTTGAAAGCTCTTCTTTACACGTTAGCTACTTTTTACTCATTTTCAGTCCAGTTCTTATACCTGAGCCATCAGAAGAATTTCTTTTTATCGTTTTTTTGCTAAGCCACTGTAGACTGACGTACGAATCATTCAAGCATAAAAAGGCATCTAACCCTTGGGTTAGATCAACTTGGCAAAGAACCAGTTTAAATTAAATTAAATTTAAATTGTATTTTTGGGTATTTTGTTAAGATAAAGAGACAATTTGTTCTCATTTCTGTAATTTAGTCTATTAAATAAAATGACATAATATAAGGTTTTCACTCAGCATGGTTTGCAGCATGTCCTTCAAAAGAAAAAAAAAAGAGTGATACATACTTTCAGTTATCAACTGAAATGTTTGAAAATGGACTGGAGGTTCCAGTTAAACTGAATGTATCATGTGTGCTGTGCTTCATGACAGGAGGATTTCAGTTGATGTGCACATGAATGATCTGCAGGTGAAGGTAGAAAGTGTGTGTGAGCTGTTGTGGATGTGAATTCAGCAGCATGGATCAGTGTGAGGACAGAGAGGAGGGAGTCCCTCCCTCTAAAACCACTCTGTGTGGGGAACATGAGAGCCAGACCAAAGCTCAGAGGTGAGATGACCATCTCTAACTGTCCAGGACTCTAATCCATGTCAAAGCTCAGCGCTCACATCACTGCTCCATCATTATTCACAGGAACCAATCTGGAGCTGAACCCAGCTGTGTGTCCTTAAAGAGTGACGGGTCAAAGAGTATTGGTGGCAATTTTAAAGAACAACCCTTTGCTGCAGAGAGGTAAGCTGATAGTAACGTGAACTCTGATAGCAAACAATTTGGTGTCTGATTTAAATGAACTACTTGATGATGTTTCATTGTCGCCAAAGTAATGGTAAATGGCCTACATTTGTATAGCGCTTTTCTAGTCCATAGGACCCCAAAGCGGTTTACACTACATTCAGTCATTCACCCATTCACACACACGATAGCAAGCTACATTGTAGCCACAGCTGCCCTGGGGCGCACTGACAGAGGCAAGGCTGCCGGACACTGGCGCCACCGGGCCCTCTGACCACCACCAGTAGGCAAACATGGGGTTAGTATCTTGCCCAAGGATATTTGGCATGCAGCCAGGATGCAGCCTGGGATCAAACCACCGACCTTCTGATTAGTGGCCGACCTGCTCTGCCACCTGAACTACAGCCACCCCATATACGGCTTCTCTATACGGGGTCATATGACTGTTGGGATTTATTTGTGTAAATCTGTAGTTCTCCTTAGATCTTCACTGAGTTCTTTGAACTTTCCTATTGTGCAAAGTATTAGTGAATCTAATGAGTGCTTTAAAACAAATCCCTTTTATACTGCCAAATAGAAACCTATCAGAAATTATCAGTTGGCCCTGGCTGCAACAACAGTTTTATGTTTAGAAATCAAGGATATACTGTCCACTTTCATATCTGTCTCTTTGGCAGTAAGTGGTTCTTTGTTGTTTGGTTTGTAAAGCACTTTATAAGTGAGGCCTCGCATTACTTTTCTTCACTTATGATACAACCCAATATCACGACAAAGTGTGTAATAGATACGCTGTGTGTGCACTGTGTCCATTTTACACTTTGCTATGAGAACAGAGCCAGACCAAAGCTCAGAGGTGAGATGACCATCTCTAACTGTCCATGACTCTTCTCCATGTCACAGCTCAGCACTCACATCACTGCTCCATC
>NW_024582422.1:1809942-1823950 GCF_018398535.1 Haplochromis burtoni
AGACTTGGATGGATTTGATGCTGGTGTGACCACAGTGCACACGTCTGATGTCGCTCACAGTGGTCCAAGGGACCGCTCAGGGAGTTTGTGTGTTCGCTCAGACACATGAAAAATTAGAGGGAACATTGGTCACTTGTGTAAAAATGTTGTGTTACTATAGACATGAAAAATAGTATAAAAAGGGGCGATCGTGGCTCAAGAGTTGGGAGTTCGCCTTGTAATCGGAAGGTTGCCGGTTCGAGCCCCGGCTCGGACAGTCTCGGTCGTTGTGTCCTTGGGCAAGACACTTCACCCGTTGCCTACTGGTGGTGGTCAGAGGGCCCGGTGGGGCCAGTGTCCGGCAGCCTCGCCTCTGTCAGTGCGCCCCAGGGTGGCTGTGGCTACAATGTAGCTTGTCATCACGTGTGTGTGAATGACTGGTTGTGTAAAGCGTTTTGGGGTCCTTAGGAACTAGTAAAGCGCTATATAAATACAGGCCATTTACCATTTAAAATTGTTTACAAGCAAAAGAAATCAGATTGCACTTAAGTATGTCACTATTGTCTGTCAATAGCCACCATCCACCTCTGTAAGAAGAAATATATATAGGTTTAATCTAATGTGAAGCTTCTGTTGTCAAAGTGAGTCAGATCCACCTGATATGAATGTGTGCATGATGTGTGCACCTCACATAGCTTGAGAAGCAATGACTGACTCGACTGTTATGTTAAAACAGGTGTAGTGTTGTAGTTGTTTTAGGATTAAACGACCTGCTCCCTGTCTCTGCTTTCATCTAGTGGTTAAAAAATGCCCTAATATATCTGTAATGCTGGGTTACTTTAAATGAAAGCAGGTGATATTCTAAGTTCAAAAGTAAATAACAAGCTAATACAATAAGAATTCTACAAAACCTGTTAGCTAAACTGTGGACGTGAGCTCTGTTATACCAGCTGTTTATGGTTGGTTATTAACATTATTAATTCATTATACCATGGCAGCTCATTGTAAATTTTATGAAAAGTGATAAGAACTCTGTTTATGATTAATGGTATTGAGAATGCTGTTAAATACACTCAACAAAAATATAAACGCAACACCTTTGTTACTGCTCCCATTCCCCATGGGATGGACGTAGAGACCTAAAATTCATTCCAGATACACAATATAACCATCCCTCCCAAACAGTGGTCACAAATCAGTCCAAATGTGTGGTAGTGGGCACATCTGCTATATTGAGATAATCCATCCCACCTCACAGGTGTGCCACATCAGGATGCTGATCTGACATCATGAGTAGTGCACAGGTGTACCTCAGACTGCCCACAACAAAAGGCCACCCTGGAATGTGCAGTTTTTTGCGCTATTGGGGGTCTGGGGACCCAGAACCGGTCAGTATCTGGTGTGACCACCATTTGCCTCATGCAGTGCAACACATCGTCGCATGGAGTCTATCAGATTGTCAATTGTGGCCTGTGGAATGTTGGTCCACTCCACTTCAATGGCTGTGCGAGGTTGTTGGATATTCGTGGGAACTGGTACACGCTGTCGTATACGCCGGTCAAGCACATCCCGAACATGCTCAATGGGTGACATGTCCGGTGAGTATGCTGGCCATGCAAGAACTGGGACATTCTCAGCTGCCATCTGCCCTGAACAATGTGAACCATGATTCATCCGTGAAGCGCACACCTCTCCAACGTGCCAGACGCCATCGAATGTGAGCATTTGCCCACACAAGTCTGTTACGGCGACGAGCTGGAGTCAGGTCAAGACCCCGATGAGGACGACGGGCATGCAGTTGAGCGTCCCTGAGACGGTTTCTGACAGTTTGTGCAGAAATTGTTTGGTTGTGCAAACCAATTGTTCCAGCAGCTGTCTGGGTGGCTGGTCTCAGACGATCTTGGAGGTGAACCTGCTGGATGTGGAGGTCCTGGGCTGGTGTGGTTACACGAGGTCTGCGGTTGTGAGGCCGGTTGGATGTGCTGCCATATTCTCTGAAACGCCTGTGGAGACGGCTTATGGTTGAGAAATGAACATTCAATGCACGGGCGACAGATCTGGTTGACATTCCTGCTGTCAGCATGCCAATTGCACGCTCCCTCATTGCTTGTGGCATCTGTGGCATTTTGCTGTGAGACAAAACTGCACATTCCAGGGTGGCCTTTTGTTGTGGGCAGTCTGAGGTACACCTGTGCACTACTCATGATGTCAGATCAGCATCCTGATGTGGCACACCTGTGAGGTGGGATGGATTATCTCAATATAGCAGATGTGCCCACTACCACACATTTGGACTGATTTGTGACCACTGTTTGGGAGGGATGGTTATATTGTGTATCTGGAATGAATTTTAGGTCTCTACGTCCATCCCATGGGGAATGGGAGCAGTAACAAAGGTGTTGCGTTTATATTTTTGTTGAGTGTATTTACAATTCTACTTTGATTATTCATATTTGTTTCTTTTTTTTAGAAGGAAAATTTCTGCATTAATATTTTATCTGGTTAATATATATTTTTATCTAGCTATTGCACACATATCAATCTTCTCTGTATTTCTTTAAACGTTTGGATGATTTAAAAAAATATGAATGCTACAGGTGAAAGTTTAAAGGCTACAGTCTGTAAAATTAATTGTGAAATCTAAAGGGAGACGTCGTAGCACACCCACTCGGTTGGTTGCATCGGACAACGCGCGCGCTACCGTACTGGACAGGGCGCGCGGCTTTGATCGAGTGAATGGTTCGGGGTTTGCCCCCAAACGCCTCTTTGATTGGTTCTTTTCATTTCGATGGAGCTCATCGAACAGAAATGTGTCTCCTGTAGGAGGTAAGGGATCAGTCTTTCGTGATTTCCTCGATAGCTCACGTCAGTTTGCGCAGTTGGCGTTAACGGACTGAAAGCTGCAACTGGGAAGACGGGAAGAAGCTGGCTGGCCGCTGGAGAACCTCGGACTGCTTTTATTAAAACTTCGGAAGCTTAAAACCTTTTCTGCGTTTGTAACTCGCGGTAGTTATGATAACGATTTACAAGACTTAACGTCTCTTTATTTATTTTATCCTTATGATCTGAACAGGAAGTACAAGGACAAGCCAAGGCTGACGCAGACAGATTTGATTAATAAATCCCTGCAGCCGCTCCTTAACATAACGACGTATCCGCGTCTGTCTGTGAGCAAACAGGAGAAATGTCTGTGCTGTGTCTGTAGTTTTTTATCTGTATGGGGCATGTTTCCCATTTTGTGGGTCTCAGTAAAGTTTATTTGAAAAGGAGGGAGGGGACTCCCAGCAAGTCCCAGCCTGCCTTATCATGCGTTCAAGTCCTGTAGAAACTGAAGAGTGGCAAGTTCCTCCTCCCTGCAGTCACTGACAAATGTAGTGTGTGTGTGTGTGTGTTTGTACTGAAAAACACACACACACACACAAAACATATTAAGGATTGTACATTAACATAAAAACATAACATTAATGTAGTTACTATGGATTTAATGCATACATATTATTAAAATTGGGCTATAACAGTTGTATGGATGTATAGCAACTTGAAATGCTCCCACAAATGGCACTAGAGCACGTAAAAATATAAAGTAAGCTCTGGCGGACTTGGTTCTATGGTAGGTCTTAAAGGGTTAAATAGTCACGTCAAAATAATCGAGATCTCAATTTCAGTGAAAATAATCATGATTATCATTTTTGCCATAATCGAGCAGCCCTAGCCATATTCTGGAGTCTTCCTCCTGTTTCTTTCTCTTTTTTCTAACACACCTACACCTTAGTTCACAGATTCACTTTGTCTAAGGTGCATTTCTGAGATTTCACACAACCCAGGATTCAAATCATGAATACATAATGGGCTTGGATTTACAACATTATAAATGAAATGCGCTCTATTTGGAAGCAGCCGGCCCCTCCCTTTTCGACGGGTTGTGTGTGAGACTTTAAATCATCAAACTGTAAATTTTAAATTGTTATTGATCCCTTTACCCCTAGTCCTAAAGTGTATATTTATTTTCTTACTCTTCTTATATATATTGTTTGTTTACTTGCACTGCTGTAACTGGAGCCTCGTCGTCTCGTCTCTCTATATACTGGACTGTATGTAGCGGAGATGACAATAAAGTTTACTTTGACTTCAGCAGCGAGCAGGCGCACCGAGGGCTCTCGCGCTCACTTTTCGTGTATAGAATTTCGAAAAAACATCGGTGCAAATTATAAGTCTGTATTATAATGTCTGGTGTTTTCGTGTTTGTTGGTTTGTTTTTATTTTGTTTTATTCAGTGGGCTGGTTTCAGTCCTTATGCAAATGTATTGTTTATGAGATTGGGGAAACCTGCAGTCAGTGAGACTGAAGAAGTCACTTGGATGAGTGACTAAATGTTTCTCCCACTGAAAATGCTGCGTCCAGATGAACAGAATCAACTTTTTTAAAGTGTTCTTGAGAAATAGCTCTCCAGGCTTTCCAAAGGTCTTTTGAAAGCTCTTCTTTACACGTTAGCTACTTTTTACTCATTTTCAGTCCAGTTCTTATACCTGAGCCTTCAGAAGAATTTCTTTTTATCGTTTTTTTGCTAAGCCACTGTAGACTGACGTACGAATCATTCAAGCATAAAAAGGCATCTAACCCTTGGGTTAGATCAACTTGGCAAAGAACCAGTTTAAATTAAATTAAATTTAAATTGTATTTTTGGGTATTTTGTTAAGATAAAGAGACAATTTGTTCTCATTTCTGTAATTTAGTCTATTAAATAAAATGACATAATATAAGGTTTTCACTCAGCATGGTTTGCAGCATGTCCTTCAAAAGAAAAAAAAAAAGAGTGATACATACTTTCAGTTATCAACTGAAATGTTTGAAAATGGACTGGAGGTTCCAGTTAAACTGAATGTATCATGTGATTTGGACAGCACACATGATGGAAAGGAGGATTTCAGCTGATGTGCACATGAATGATTTGTGTTTCCTCTGCAGGTGAAGGTAGAAAGTGTGTGTGAGCTGATGTGAATTGAGCAGCATGGATCAGTGTGAGGACAGAGAGGAGGGAGTCCCTCCCTCTAAAACCACTCTGTGTGGGGAACATGAGAGCCAGACCAAAGCTCAGAGGTGAGATGACCATCTCTAACTGTCCAGGACTCTAATCCATGTCAAAGCTCAGCACTCACATCACTGCTCCATCATTATTCACAGGAACCAATCTGGAGCTGAACCCAGCTGTGTGTCCTTAAAGAGTGACGGGTCAAAGAGTATTGGTGGCAATTTTAAAGAACAACCCTTTGCTGCAGAGAGGTAAGCTGATAGTAACGTGAACTCTGATAGCAAACAATTTGGTGTCTGATTTAAATGAACTACTTGATGATGTTTCATTGTCGCCAAAGTAATGGTAAATGGCCTGCATTTGTATAGCGCTTTTCTAGTCCCTAAGGACCCCAAAGCGGTTTACACTACATTCAGTCATTCACCCATTCACACACTGGTGATGGCAGCTACATTGTAGCCACAGCTGCCCTGGGGCGCACTGACAGAGGCGAGGCTGCCGGACACTGGCGCCACCGGGCCCTCTGACCACCACC
This sequence comes from Haplochromis burtoni, assembly GCF_018398535.1. Classification (NCBI taxonomy): domain Eukaryota; kingdom Metazoa; phylum Chordata; class Actinopteri; order Cichliformes; family Cichlidae; genus Haplochromis; species Haplochromis burtoni. The sequence goes on from NW_024582422.1 coordinate 1,815,486, forward strand.
AGTAGGCAAACATGGGGTTAGTATCTTGCCCAAGGATATTTGGCATGCAGCCAGGATGCAGCCTGGGATCGAACCACCGACCTTCTGATTAGTGGCTGACCTGCTCTGCCACCTGAACTACAGCCACCCCATATACGGCTTCTCTATACGGGGTCATATGACTGTTGGGATTTATTTGTGTAAATCTGTAGTTCTCCTTAGATCTTCACTGAGTTCTTTGAACTTTCCTATTGTGCAAAGTATTAGTGAATCTAATGAGTGCTTTAAAACAAATCCCTTTTATACTGCCAAATAGAAACCTATCAGAAATTATCAGTTGGCCCTGGCTGCAACAACAGTTTTATGTTTAGAAATCAAGGATATACTGTCCACTTTCATATCTGTCTCTTTGGCAGTAAGTGGTTCTTTGTTGTTTGGTTTGTAAAGCACTTTATAAGTGAGGCCTCGCATTACTTTTCTTCACTTATGATACAACCCAATATCACGACAAAGTGTGTAATAGATACGCTGTGTGTGCACTGTGTCCATTTTACACTTGTGTGGGGAACATGAGAGCCAGACCAAAGCTCAGAGGTGAGATGACCATCTCTAACTGTCCATGACTCTTCTCCATGTCACAGCTCAGCACTCACATCACTGCTCCATCATTATTCACAGGAACCAACCTGGACCTGAACCCAGCTGTGTGTCCTTAAAGAGTGACTGGTCAAAGAGTATTGGTGCTAATTTTAAAGGACAAAACTCTGCTGTGGAAAGGTAATCTATATCTGTATATATTTTTATTTTTTCAGTAAACTTTCAAACACTGTTAAAAAAACAATTCTTTGATCTTCGGGCTGAAGGAAGAACAACACTCGGTGTTTTAATGCCCACTCAACAATCTCTTTAATCAATACAATTCTCTTTATTCCATACAAACTCTTTGAGCAATACAATCATCTGGACGGGAGATGTGCAGAGGAGGGGGTCCTGCAGATCTTGAAGTGTCTGACAGTTACACACACTCTTATAGCCTCGACCCCCACCCGAATCATAAAACCTAAACATTCACATTCTTTCTCTCCCTCTCAGGCTATGTCCATCATTTTCTCTCCGTTTTGGCCTCCTGTCCACATTGAGACGGCATTTTTGTCACGGTCCTGGGTCAGTGACCCAGTGTTTTGAGTTTCTTGCGCCTCTGAGTTTTTTGTATTATGTTCTTAGTTCTCTTTGTTGTCCCAGCTTATTCTTTAATGTAGTATCTTAGTTTCGTTTTCTTGTATTCTGTTTAGTTCTCTGAGTATTTAGTAGCTGCCCTCTGTGTCTCTTTGTTGTTGGTGTTGTCTGTGTTTCTTAGTTGCTCTGTCTCCCCTAGTCTAGTTCGCGTCTCTGTGTCATACTTCCTGTTTTACGTTGAAGGTCCGTGTCTTATGTGAATGTGTTCAATTTACGCTTCCTTGTCTCGTCAGTTCTTATTTCCCCCAGCTGTGCTCTCCTTCTGTGTCTCATTCCCCTCGTTACTTCCCAGTGTATTTAAACCCTGTGTTTCTCTGAGTCAGTGTCGCGTCGTCCCTCATGCTGTGTGGATCTCCCTGTGTCTCACTGTGAGTTTTAGGTTGGTGTTTCCTAGTTTAGTTTGTATTTTTTTTTCCCTGCCAGCCAATAAAGCTGTAACTTTGAGTTGACACCTTGAGTCTGAGCGCCTGCATTTTGGGTCCACATCTCCTGCCTGCCACACAGCGCTTCATGACAGTTTTTGCTGATGGAAAGCGCAGCATTTTCAAAACGCTCTCGGAAACGCATACATTTCAAAATTATGCTTTCGCATCACAGTGTGGACATTGAAAATACAGACTTTCTAAAAAGATGACGCATGTTAGTCATGTGATGCAGTCATGTGACCAATTAAGTTAAGAGAGCAGAGGGCATTATACAGCAGTTGTTTTGTTTGTGCTGAATTTTGACAGTCCTATTAAAGATTAATATCAGTCTGCACATGCTCCAGATAGCTTTTCTTCAAATTCTTTAATTCTAACTCGTTTTTGAAACTTTGTATTTTTGTGTTATTCGCAGCAACAACTCCACCTCATTGTTAGTCCATTTAAAAAACTCTGTGCTTCTCCTCAATATTTTGCCACGGCGTTTCTATGAGTTGGAAAGTAAATCAGCGGCAGACAGAAATGAGGCAGGTCAAATCTTCTTGCGTTTCACACATGCGCAGTACTGGAACATAAGCGTTTTCGGCCGTTTCAATGTGGATGGGCAACTCTGTCAAAATGACTGAAAACGCTAGTGTGGACACGGAGCATTTTCGTATGAAAACGCCGTTTTCGAATATCTCCGTGCTAGTGTGGATGTAGCCTTAGTGAGCTTCAGTTATGACCTTGGCTTTCAGCATGTTTTGTTCTCCCTAATCAGACAAAGCGGGCCGTGATTCTATGCAAACAGTATTTCTTTATAAATCAGCAATATAAGGTATCATGAAACAGTGTAATATTCCATTTCTGTCTTTTCTCAACATAAACAATCAATTAATTTTATTACATGTACATGGGGATTTTCACAGCTCAGCATCCAATATCAAAATCCGCTGGGGCCGTCCCAGCAGCACACATTTATACACAGACATCAACAACCTTGTGATCCCTCTCTGTCTCCTGCCTCCCTATCTTGTGTCCTTGCTGCCCACTTCTTCGCACACCATATTCTCCTGGGTTTGGCTTACCAACTCCTTATCCCACTAACGGCAGCTTTCTGTCCCTCCTGCTTCTCACATACATCTCTGACCTATTCTTCCAATTCTATGTGTGCTCGATGTGTGAATGTTTAGTAACTTGACCTACGACGTACTTAAATGAATATAATGCTTTACCATGGTTCAACAACTAAATCCCAACTACTGCGATAATACGATAATCTATTCTCACACAGCTCAGCACTCACATCACTGCTCCATCATTATTCACAGGAACCAACCTGGACCTGAACCCAGCTGTGTGTCCTTAAAGAGTGACTGGTCAAAGAGTATTGGTGCTAATTTTAAAGGACAAAACTCTGCTGTGGAAAGGTAATCTATATCTGTATATATTTTTATTTTTTCAGTAAACTTTCAAAAACCTAACCGCTGATGTAAGAGGCTTTTCTGTCAGAAAGCTGGTCCAGCAGGTGTAAACTTTGTACTTTGGCTCAGAAAACAATGTTGGTAACAACCAGTCGAGTGGCATCAGGTCTTGCTAAGTGGAGGCAGCCCTTACTGCTATTAAGAATTGGATGTCAATAGAGACTCTTTTTTATTTTAACCAGCTGCTCCTAATTGCCCCACCATTTAGCCACCGAACAAAGGGCTATGGGGCTTTTGCCATTTTACTGGCAGCCTTTGTTTTAGAAGCCTTTGAAGTTAAAATCTAAGCCACAAATCACTTATAGGTTTCTTTCTTGATGGCTTAGGTAAAGTCCAAGAGACTATTTTGCACCTAGTAGCCACAAATCAATTATTAATGTCTCAAAGAAGTCCATCAGTGCCGTGATTCTATCTTATATGAACATCTGTCTTAGCTGCTGGTAATCAAGCTAAAACAAATCATTCAACAATTCAAATCATCACTGTAAAAAATTCTAACACTGGTAAAACATGATTACATGGTTTTCCTTTCCTCTTAATTAGGAAGGTGGGATTGTAAAATAGTTTTTCTGAGAAGTCTTTTTTTCTCTCTTATTTATTCATCTCTACAGAGAGAACAAGAATACCTCAGAGGTTCCCAGTGATCAGCCTCCCCAGGAGCATCAAGCACACCTGGACTCCATATTTATGGTCTGTAAATATACAAACAGTACTTTACATCTGTTCACAGTCATTTCTTAAAAATTTTATGCATGTTCTTACAACCAAACACAGAAGCAAAAAGCGTGACTATTTTTGAAAATACGCTTCAAAATTCAGATGGTGCAGCAGCAAAAATATAACTGTATGGTATTTACATTGTATTTCAAGCTCTAATATTTCTAATGAATGCCCACTGTATTAAAAATCTTTAGTTAAGAATGTTGTGAGCACGGATGAAGCATGCATGTCAAGTAGTATTTATTGGTTTTGTTTTTCATGTTGGCCTAGTCTATTTTTTCACAAAATTGGAAAATCATGGTGTCATCTCGAGTCTGTGTTTTGATGAGCTACACCTAGCTGGCGTCTTAGGAGGTTTTGACACCTTCTAAACTGCATGTTCCTTTTAAATGATGTCATACTTAACTAGCTCTGGTTTTGCTTCGTGTCAGTAAGGTTTGCGCACTCACACCTTGGAACTAGACTATTATTATTTCCTACAGGTGAGCTCAAATGTCACTGCTTAAACTTCAGATGTGGGTTGTGCCCATAATCAGCTTAGTGCAAGAAATGGTTATGCTCTGAGCTAGGTTTAACATTGAGACCCCACCGGTTAAGTAATTTTCGTTTAAGACAAACAGCAAACTGACACCACACGAAGCCCTGGAATGATGTATAAATAAAACAGATTTTAATTCCAGCTGGATTGTAATTGTTTTCAACATGGTTCTGATGTTTGTATCTATGATTTCAGATTTATTGAGTCATTCATATAAATTTCTGTTCCAGCTCCTGGAGGAGAAAATCATCACTTTTGTGAAGAATGAGTTAAAGAAGATCCAGACAGTTCTGTATCCAGATTATTCAGAATGCTTAAACTGCCAGACGGAGGATAAGGAGATTTTGGAGTGTGAGGATGAAGAGCAAAGGCGTACCAACAGAGAGGCATTTATAAAGATCACACTGCAGTTTCTGAGAGGAATGAAGCAGTATGAGCTGGCTGACCGTCTGCTGAGCAGTAAGAGGATTTTTCTAAACATAGAAGCTGCTGGTTATACTAAGACATTTACTAATGTCTGAAGGATTACACCAGCACATATGTAAACACTCATTCTTTAGAAGAATTAAATGGTGGGATATTTAATATATAACTTAATCAGGTAACATATTGTCTGTTTTCAGGCAGATTTGCTCCAGTTTGTCAACATAATCTTAAATCTCAACTGAAGAAGAAGTTCCAGTGTGTGTTTGAGGGGATCGCTAAAGCAGGAAACCCAACCTTCTGAATCAGATCTACACAGAGCTGCTACATCACAGAGAGGGTACTGCAGAAGTCAATGATGACATGAGGTCAGACAGATTGAAACAACATCCAGGAGAAAACCAGAGACCAGAAACAACAATCAGACAAGAAGACATCTTTAAAGCCTCACCTGGAAGAGATGAACCAATCAGAACAGTGCTGACAAAGGGAGTGGCTGGCATTGGGAAAACAGTGCTTAACACAGAAGTATCACTCTAGATCTGGGCTGAAGACAAACCAACCAGGACATCAAGTTCATATTTCCATTCACTTTCAGAGAGCTGAATGTGCTGAAAGAGGAAAAGTTCAGCTTGGTGGAACTTGTTCATCACTTCTTTACTGAAACCAAAGAAGCAGGAATCTGCAGCTTTGAAGACTTCCAGGTTGTGTTCATCTTTGATGGTCTGGATGAGTGTCGACTTCCTCTGGACTTCCACAAAACTACAATCCTAACCCCACAAGTCCACCTCAGTGGATGTGCTGCTGATAACCTCATCAGGGGAAACTGCTTCCCTCTGCTCCCTCTGGATAACACACGACCTGCAGCAGCCAATCAGATCCCTCCTCACTGTGTTGCATGGTGACAGAGGTCAGAGGGTTCACTGACCCACAGAAGGAGGAGTACTTCAGGAAGAGATTCAGAGATGAGGAGCAGGCCAGCAGGATCATCTCCCACATCAAGACATCACGAAGCCTCCACATCATGTGTCACATCCCAGTCTTCTGCTGGATCACTGCTACAGTTCTGGAGGATGTGCTGGAAACCAGAGAGGGAGGACAGAGACACCTGACTGAGATGTACATCCACTTCCTGGTGGTTCAGGCCAAAGTGAAGAAGGTCAAGTATGATGGAGGAGCTGAGACAGATCCACACTGGAGTCCAGAGAGCAGGAAGATGATTGAGTCTCTGGGAAAACTGGCTTTTGATCAGCTGCAGAGGAGAAACCTGATCTTCTATGAATCAGACCTGACAGAGTGTGGCATCGATATCAGAGCAGCCTCAGTGTACTCAGGAGTGTTCACACAGATCTTTAAAGAGGAGAGAGGACTGTACCAGGACAAGGTGTTCTGCTTCATCCATCTGAGTGTTCAGGAGTTTCTGGCTGCTCTTCATGTCCATCTGACCTTCATCAACTCTGGAGCAATTCTGGAAAACAACAGAAACCACCCAGAATTTGCAAGAAGAAGAATCTGCAGACACTTGCTTGTACAAGGGTGCTGTGAATAAGGCTTTACAGAGTTCAAACGGAAAACTGGACTTGTTCCTCCGCTTCCTCCTGGGTCTTTCACTTCAGACCAATCAAAGTCTTTTACATGGGCTGCTAGAACAGACAGGATGTAGCTCACAGACCAATCTGGAAACAGTTCAACACATAAAGGAGAGGCTCAGTGGAAATCTATCTGCAGAGAAAAGCATCAACCTGTTTCACTGTCTAATGAACTAATGATCATTCTACTATGTGGAGGAGATCCAACAGTCCCTGAGTCAGGAAGTCTCGCTGCTCGATAAACTGTCTCCTGCTCAGTGGTCAGCTCTGGTCTTATCTTATTAGTCATCAGAAAAAGATCTGTGTGTGTTTGACCTGAAGAAATACTCTGCTTCAGAGGAGGCTTTCCTAGCTCTGCCAGTGATTCAAAGCCTCAACAAGGCTGTAAGTATAAAGTTTTCATGATTTAAACACACTGTTTTTGTTATTCTGTTTAGCACAGTTGTGTGCTGTCTAGTTTGATGTAAGATTTATGTGCCAATTAGAAGCTGCACTTAATGTATAAGCTCATTGTGTCATCGGGTTTCTTAGGGTAAACTGGTAACGATTTAGCATGTGTTAAGTTGATGATTTATATAGTCCATGTATAATCAAAAGTTCATGCTGTGCAGTCACATATTATTATTTTCTTGTCCATTGTTGTCTCCTCAGACTTGGTGGATGTAACCTCTCAGACAGAATCTGTGAAACTCTATCCTCACTACTCAGCTCCCGTTCCTCTTGTCTGAGAGAGCTGGACCTGAGTAACAACAACCTGAAAGACTCCGGAGTGAAAGTACTGTCTGGGGGACTTGAGGGTCCACACTCTAAACTGGAAAAACTTAGGTTACGATTCTTCAAATCTTTCATGATATGTGTAAAATTGTTCTAGTTGAGATCCTAGATATTACATATTAAATTATCAGGACTTTCTCACTACTTTCTTTTCATGTGGTCTGTTTAGGATCTTTTTTTTCTCTTTAATTAAAGAAATGACACTCATGAAGCACTTTGAGAGTTCAGGTAGAGTAGACAAGCGCTATCTAAGAACCAGTACATTTACCATTTACCACGTGAGCACCAGTTCAATTTTTTCTAATTGTTTAATAGTTTCTGTCATGTATGCTGTCTGCAGATTGTCAAGTTGCTCAGTCACAGAAGAAGGTTGTAGTGCTCTGACATCAGCACTGAACTCCAACCATTACCACCTGAGAGAGCTCGACCTGAGCTACAATAATCCAGGAGAGGCAGGGGTGAAGATGCTGAAGCAGCTCCGACTGGACACACTCAGGTGTGCAGAGGCTGTTTGCAGCCACAGTGTCTGATAGAGGAAGATGATTTTGAAAGTTTTTCTTACAGTCACACATAAAGTAGCCTTTTTCATTTAGCTCATTACAGGAATTCTACTTGAACGTGAACAAGAAATAAGTGAAGGGTTTGTGAATCTGTAGCTTCGTAGTCTCACGCAGCCTATTTGTCCATATGCTTATGAATATAAATGCGAACCGAATAAGCAGAGGGTATGTTTTGAGGATTCATATGTTCCCCACCACCTCTGGATAACAAGCCATGCCAAGTGTTTTGGGAGGGGTTTGTTTTGTTGTTGTTTTTTTGTTGTTTTTTGTACTGGTTTACTACTTTACAAATGACTAAGCTGCTAATGTTTTATTACTATATTTGGCTGCTTTTAATGATATGGACAAGGAGGATTGAAAGTGGACTGCATTACTTTGAACTGCTATTTCCAAAGAACATGCTTAGGTTGGGCGATATGTAAAAAAAAACTTCCAACCGATGCAGGTGATATATTCACGTATGCAGAGACTTTTTGATGGGCAGAGCAATGTAATGATGCACATATTGATTTGCGCGTTTAGAACACAGATGAAGTCCAAACATGGACAAAGTAATTGCCAAATTGCACACTGGAGGAAAAGGCACAGATAGGAATAGACTGTTACCTCAGTGAAGAGTTGTTTGGTCGAGTGTGTAAAACAGATAAACACTGGAAATGCCTGTAAACACGGTTATAGTGGAAAAAATAAGCCAGTTTCTCTTTGTTTCCTTCCCCACCATAGTGGGTTTTTTTATTTGATAAAATGCTTTTGTTTTTTTG
>NW_024582422.1:1823975-1843572 GCF_018398535.1 Haplochromis burtoni
AAAGAGTATTGGTGCTAATTTTAAAGGACAAAACTCTGCTGTGGAAAGGTAATCTATATCTGTATATATTTTTATTTTTTCAGTAAACTTTCAAAAACCTAACCGCTGATGTAAGAGGCTTTTCTGTCAGAAAGCTGGTCCAGCAGGTGTAAACTTTGTACTTTGGCTCAGAAAACAATGTTGGTAACAACCAGTCGAGTGGCATCAGGTCTTGCTAAGTGGAGGCAGCCCTTACTGCTATTAAGAATTGGATGTCAATAGAGACTCTTTTTTTTTTTTAACCAGCTGCTCCTAATTGCCCCACCATTTAGCCACCGAACAAAGGGCTATGGGGCTTTTGCCATTTTACTGGCAGCCTTTGTTTTAGAAGCCTTTGAAGTTAAAATCTAAGCCACAAATCACTTATAGGTTTCTTTCTTGATGGCTTAGGTAAAGTCCAAGAGACTATTTTGCACCTAGTAGCCACAAATCAATTATTAATGTCTCAAAGAAGTCCATCAGTGCCGTGATTCTATCTTATATGAACATCTGTCTTAGCTGCTGGTAATCAAGCTAAAACAAATCATTCAACAATTCAAATCATCACTGTAAAAAATTCTAACACTGGTAAAACATGATTACATGGTTTTCCTTTCCTCTTAATTAGGAAGGTGGGATTGTAAAATAGTTTTTCTGAGAAGTCTTTTTTTCTCTCTTATTTATTCATCTCTACAGAGAGAACAAGAATACCTCAGAGGTTCCCAGTGATCAGCCTCCCCAGGAGCATCAAGCACACCTGGACTCCATATTTATGGTCTGTAAATATACAAACAGTACTTTACATCTGTTCACAGTCATTTCTTAAAAATTTTATGCATGTTCTTACAACCAAACACAGAAGCAAAAAGCGTGACTATTTTTGAAAATAGCTTCAAAATTCAGATGGTGCAGCAGCAAAAATATAACTGTATGGTATTTACATTGTATTTCAAGCTCTAATATTTCTAAACCACTTGTTAGTTTTATTTAAAAAATACTTTTAAATCGTTACAGAAAGTTGTATTATAATAAAGTGGAAGCAACTGGAAATGAAAGTCTGACTGCACTGTGCCAAATGTAAAGTTTAGTGGAGGTTTGATTATGGGATTTGTTTGTTTTTCAGGGTTGGGGTTCGGCTCCTTAGTGCTGATCCTGTGTTTTTTCACAAAATTGTGTGGTATGACCAAAGGTCTCCACTTTGGTGTCATCCATTCAGAGTCTTGTGGTTTGTTTGGATGCAGCTTTACAAACCTAAGCTGTGCTGTTTTCTTCTCAGAAAGGAGAGCTTTCTCCTGACAACCCTTCTAAACTTGCAATATTTGTTTCTCCTTTTTCTAAATGTACTGTCATAAACTTCAACTCTTTAGCTCTTGTGTTTTTTTTGCTGTTTCTTTGAGAATTGTACAGTCTAACCAGGTTTGCCGCGACATCCACACCTTGGAAGACTAGCAACTGACTTATTATTTTCCACTTGTGAATAATCTTTAGGATGATGGCCTTCAAATTGTTTTCAACTTGCTTTAAAACTCTTCCCAGATTGATGGGTGTGAATGCCCACATGAATGCAGCATTGAGTGCAAAACAAAAGAAATGGTGTATGCAGATCTGCAGTGCTCAGCAGGAATCTTAACATTCCCTGAGACATTTTCCTCCATCACCAAGGTCTAAAGTTAATTTATTCAGCTTTTAAGGGGGATCTAAAAACAGCAAACTGACACCACACGAAGCCCTGGAATGATGTATAAATAAAACAGATTTTAATTCCAGCTGGATTGTAATTGTTTTCAACATGGTTCTGATGTTTGTATCTATGATTTCAGATTTATTGAGTCATTCATATAAATTTCTGTTCCAGCTCCTGGAGGAGAAAATCATCACTTTTGTGAAGAATGAGTTAAAGAAGATCCAGACAGTTCTGTATCCAGATTATTCAGAATGCTTAAACTGCCAGACGGAGGATAAGGAGATTTTGGAGTGTGAGGATGAAGAGCAAAGGCGTACCAACAGAGAGGCATTTATAAAGATCACACTGCAGTTTCTGAGAGGAATGAAGCAGTATGAGCTGGCTGACCGTCTGCTGAGCAGTAAGAGGATTTTTCTAAACATAGAAGCTGCTGGTTATACTAAGACATTTACTAATGTCTGAAGGATTACACCAGCACATATGTAAACACTCATTCTTTAGAAGAATTAAATGGTGGGATATTTAATATATAACTTAATCAGGTAACATATTGTCTGTTTTCAGGCAGATTTGCTCCAGTTTGTCAACATAATCTTAAATCTCAACTGAAGAAGAAGTTCCAGTGTCTGTTTGAGGGGATCGCTAAAGCAGGAAATCCAACCATTCTGAATCAGATCTACACAGAGCTGTACATCACAGAAGGGTCTGCAGAAGTCAATGATGAGCATGAGGTCAGACAGATTGAAACAACATCCAGGAGACGAAAACCAGATGGACCAGAAACAACAATCAGACAAGAAGACATCTTTAAAGCCTCACCTGGAAGAGATGAACCAATCAGAACAGTGCTGACAAAGGGAGTGGCTGGCATTGGGAAAACAGTCCTAACACAGAAATACACCCTAGACTGGGCTGAAGACAAAACCAACCAGGACATCAAGTTCATATTTCCATTCACTTTCAGAGAGCTGAATGTGCTGAAAGAGAAAAACTTTAGCCTGCTGGAACTTGTTCATCACTTCTTTACCAAAACTAAAGAAGTAGGAATCTGCAGCTTTGAAGACTTCCAGGTTGTCTTAATTTTTGATGGCCTCGATGAGTGTCGACTTCCTCTGGACTTCCACAAAACTAAAATCCTGACAGACCCCACTAAGTCCACCTCAGTAGATGTGCTGCTAACTAACCTCATCAGAGGGAACCTGCTTCCCTCTGCTCACCTCTGGATAACCACACGACCTGCAGCAGCCAATCAAATCCCACCTGGGTATATTGACATGGTAACAGAGGTGAGGGGGTTCACTGACCCACAGAAGGAGGAGTACTTCAGGAAGAGATTCAGAGATGAGGAGCAAGCCAGCAGGATCATCTCCCACATCAAGACATCACAAAGCCTTCACATCATGTGTCACATCCCAGTCTTCTGCTGGATCGCTGCTACAGTTCTGGAGGATGTGGGGAAGAAGAGAAAAGAGGAAACAAGGACAGCACTACCTACAACCCTGACTGAGATGTACATCCACTTCTTGGTGGTTCAGGCAAAAGTGAAGAAGGTCAAGTATGATGGAGGAATGGAGACAGATCCACCCTGGAGTCCAGAGAGCAAACAGATGGTTGAGTCTCTGGGAAAACTGGCTTTTGAGCAGCTGCAAGGAGACAACCTGATCTTCTATGAATCAGACCTGACAGACTGTGGCATCGATATCAGCGCCGCGTCAGTGTACTCAGGAGTGTTCACACAGATCTTTAAAGAGGAGAGAGGACTGTACCAGAACAAGGTGTTCTGCTTCATCCATCTGAGTGTTCAGGAGTTTCTGGCTGCTCTTCATGTCCATCTGACTTTCATCAACTCTGGAGTGAATTTACTGGAAAAGCAACAGGAAACCACCCAGAATTTGCAAGAAGAAGAATCTGCAGACACTTGCTTGTACAAGGGTGCTGTGAATAAGGCTTTACAGAGTTCAAACGGAAAACTGGACTTGTTCCTCCGCTTCCTCCTGGGTCTTTCACTTCAGACCAATCAAAGTCTTTTACATGGGCTGCTAGAACAGACAGGATGTAGCTCACAGACCAATCTGGAAACAGTTCAACACATAAAGGAGAGGCTCAGTGGAAATCTATCTGCAGAGAAAAGCATCAACCTGTTTCACTGTCTTAATGAACTAAATGAACATTCTATATTGGAGGAGATCCAACAGTCCCTGAGATCAGGAAGTCTCGCTGCTGATAAACTGTCTCCTGCTCAGTGGTCAGCTCTGGTCTTTATCTTATTATCATCAGAAAAAGATCTGTTTGTGTTTGACCTGAAGAAATACTCTGCTTCAGAGAAGGCTTTCCTAAGCCTCCTGCCAGTGATTAAATGCTCCAGCATAGCGCTGTAAGTCATAAAGTTTTCATGATTTAAACACACTGTTTTTGTTATTCTGTTTAGCACAGTTGTGTGCTGTCTAGTTTGATGTAAGATTTATGTGCCAATTAGAAGCTGCACTTAATGTATAAGCTCATTGTGTCATCGGGTTTCTTAGGGTAAACTGGTAACGATTTAGCATGTGTTAAGTTGATGATTTATATAGTCCATGTATAATCAAAAGTTCATGCTGTGCAGTCACATATTATTATTTTCTTGTCCATTGTTGTCTCCTCAGACTTGGTGGATGTAACCTCTCAGACAGAATCTGTGAAACTCTATCCTCACTACTCAGCTCCCGTTCCTCTTGTCTGAGAGAGCTGGACCTGAGTAACAACAACCTGAAAGACTCCGGAGTGAAAGTACTGTCTGGGGGACTTGAGGGTCCACACTCTAAACTGGAAAAACTTAGGTTACGATTCTTCAAATCTTTCATGATATGTGTAAAATTGTTCTAGTTGAGATCCTAGATATTACATATTAAATTATCAGGACTTTCTCACTACTTTCTTTTCATGTGGTCTGTTTAGGATCTTTTTTTTCTCTTTAATTAAAGAAATGACACTCATGAAGCACTTTGAGAGTTCAGGTAGAGTAGACAAGCGCTATCTAAGAACCAGTACATTTACCATTTACCACGTGAGCACCAGTTCAATTTTTTCTAATTGTTTAATAGTTTCTGTCATGTATGCTGTCTGCAGATTGTCAAGTTGCTCAGTCACAGAAGAAGGTTGTAGTGCTCTGACATCAGCACTGAACTCCAACCATTACCACCTGAGAGAGCTCGACCTGAGCTACAATAATCCAGGAGAGGCAGGGGTGAAGATGCTGAAGCAGCTCCGACTGGACACACTCAGGTGTGCAGAGGCTGTTTGCAGCCACAGTGTCTGATAGAGGAAGATGATTTTGAAAGTTTTTCTTACAGTCACACATAAAGTAGCCTTTTTCATTTAGCTCATTACAGGAATTCTACTTGAACGTGAACAAGAAATAAGTGAAGGGTTTGTGAATCTGTAGCTTCGTAGTCTCACGCAGCCTATTTGTCCATATGCTTATGAATATAAATGCGAACCGAATAAGCAGAGGGTATGTTTTGAGGATTCATATGTTCCCCACCACCTCTGGATAACAAGCCATGCCAAGTGTTTTGGGAGGGGTTTGTTTTGTTGTTGTTTTTTTGTTGTTTTTTGTACTGGTTTACTACTTTACAAATGACTAAGCTGCTAATGTTTTATTACTATATTTGGCTGCTTTTAATGATATGGACAAGGAGGATTGAAAGTGGACTGCATTACTTTGAACCGCTATTTCCAAAGAACATGCTTAGGTTGGGCGATATGTAAAAAAAACTTCCAACCGATGCAGGTGATATATTCACGTATGCACAGACTTTTTGATGGGCAGAGCAATGTAATGATGCACATATTGATTTGCGCGTTTAGAACACAGATGAAGTCCAAACATGGACAAAGTAATTGCCAAATTGCACACTGGAGGAAAAGGCACAGATAGAAATAGACTGTTACCTCAGTGAAGAGTTGTTTGGTCGAGTGTGTAAAACAGATAAACACTGGAAATGCCTGTAAACACGGTTATAGTGGAAAAAATAAGCCAGTTTCTCTTTGTTTCCTTCCCCACCATAGTGGGTTTTTTTATTTGATAAAATGCTTTTGGTTTTTTTTAACATAGGCTACTGCTGTTCTTTCTTTCTCTTATTTGAGTAAATCGCTCCAGCACTCTAAGGAGGGTGCATTTGCTCACAGCTGAAGGAGGGTGACGTTAAAACAGCGCTATTATTTGTTTCTGTTGACTGCTTCTGTTAGCTTCAGCCAACATTATTAGCAAATAAATAAATAAATCACCCTTGTAAAAACGATTGAGCTTTTTTTGTCAATAGTCGATATATTCCTCCAATCGCCCAGCCTTAGTGCATGCAAATAATTTGTATTTCAGTTCTCAACTTTAGACTTTAACTTTGTTATACAGGTAAAACAATTTATTGCAATTAAATTACAATCAATTGATTATTATTGTATTCACCCTCTGGAGTCGACAGACGCACCGGCGCATCAAAATCACATGACCAATTTAAGACGACACAGCTACAAGATGTTGCGACTCAGTCTCCATTTCAATTTGGGTCGAGAGTACGGACTTCAAACGATATACCAGTTTTTGAATTGTGTCAATGGGCCACGTAAAGCCAGGGTTATGATAAAAAATACACGCAATGTTTTTTCTGAACAAAACAGTGGTGTTTACAGCGGGAAGAACGGTAAAAACTGTGTTTTCTACAGACAGCGCTAGCAAACACTCGCCACTTGCGAGTGAAAAAAAGAAAAAAACACCCCTTCCCTATTGGTGTTAGAGTTTACCATGCGGCACTTGGTTGTTTAGGGAGAAGGGGAAGTTTTAGGAGTGACACCTGCGACGGAAAGCGGGCGAGTAAAAGAAAGAGAGAGAGCGAGTTTTCATATGTGAGACATTAGTGACGTTTAGCGTGTTTGGAGGCTAGAGTTAGTGTGTTGTGTAGTTATTGTCTTGTATTGTGTGTCAGTTATACTGCTGAATGTCACATTTGCTCCAAAAAAGCCATCAAATGCAGATTCCAGTGTAAACGCACATGGAAAACAGGACTGATGCACCTCCTGCTGTCAGACCTGCAGGGTTTAGGCCTGTGGTGTTCTCCTCTGTTTTATACTGAACACAAACTAGTTTTTTGGACTCGCACAAATAATTTGTGTGCCTTCTCATCTGATGCAGCACACATGATTGTTCTGTAAATAGATTTAAATGGTTATATAAAAAACGCCTGAGGCCTTGGCTGCATTTTTAGGTAAAAAGTACCATATAACTTTGTTGTTTGCAAAACTTGTGCATATTTTTTAGAAATGTACAATTTCTATTTGCATTTCAAGTTATGAAAATGATTCGTTAAACATGTTTGTGGGTTTTACAGTAAAAAATATAACTTTTTTCTACTCAGATAAATTTTTTTGTCTGAATTTAGATCAATTGTGCTAATATAGTATGCCAAAATGAAAAAATAACTCAAATTTCAAATATTTGAGGTTGTGCTGAAAATAATGATACAAAATAAGGCAAGATAAACAGTTTTTAAAGGTGAAATATAGAGGTAAAATCAAAAGTAGTCAAAAACGGCCAGTTATACCCTGGACCCCAGAGGGTTAATATTATTGCAATAAAAATGAAGTATAAAGTATAAAATGACCATAAATACGTCACTGTGATTTAGTCGGATGTTAAAAAATATAAATTTTATTTTGTACAAATAATGCACAAAGTGTATAAATAATAAAATGTCTTAAGGATATTTGGAATAGACCAGCAAGGATTTAGCATGTGCACAGTTAATAATCAGTATAGACTGCACATTTTAACGTTTTTTTGTTTGTTTGTTTGTTTATTTTGGTTTGTGTGTTTGTTTGGGGTTTTTTACCTCTTGTTGTCTCAACAGACTAAGTGGTTGTAACCTCTCGGACAGAATCTGTGACACTCTATCCTCAGTTCTCAGCTCCCACTCCTCTAGTCTGAGAGAGCTGGACCTGAATAATAATGACCTGAAGGACTCGGGAGTGAAAACACTGTGTGGTGGACTAGAGAGTCCATACTGTAAACTGGAAATATTCAGGTCAGGATTCTTCAAACTTTGCATATAAAGTCCATTTAAATCATATTCAATGCTAACCTATGTGGCTAACCATGGCTAACCAGGACTATTGTTGATTTATTCTGCTATATTCTGCTATATTATTAAAACTTTATCTAATAACAGGATTTCTTTTCACACAGACTGTGTAGCATCGATTTGTTGTTTTTAATTTGATGTAATTTATTACAGATGTTCACATTTTCAGCTAGTAATTTACACCAGGCTTTTTCATTGAGAGTAATTATCTGGTCAACTTTTTAAGTAGTGCTTAAATCCCTACAAAACTAATGACACTCATATGAGCATCAGTTCTACTTTGTGTAGGGCTTGTCCTAATTCTTACTTTAATAGTTTCATTAATTGAACAAATAAACTTTTAGCTCAAAATATCTCTGTTAAAGCTAACTCTGCGCTTCAATCGATCACATATTTGTTAAATGGAGGTATTGTTTCTCGCTATTTGACTGCGTCACTGTTCTCTTATAGTATCTGTCACATGTGCTGTCTGCAGATTGTCAGGCTGCTTGATCACAGAAGAAGGTTGTACTGTTCTTATCTCAGTGCTGAACTCCAACCATTCCACCCTGAGAGAGCTCGACCTGAGCTACAATGATCCAGGAGAGGCAGGGGTGAAGCTGCTGAAGCAGCTCCAACTGGACATACTCAGGTATGAAGTGGCCTTTGGCAGCCAAAGTGCCTGGCAATGGAGAAAGAGACACTCGAGGAAATAGGAGAAATTTCTTCACTCATCAAGGAGCTTTTTTTTTTTATATATAAATTTTGCTCCAATATCGATATAATATTTATAATTCATTTGTCACAGTGAGCCGAAGCAGACTGTTTGAATTTATGAAGAGTGGACCCAAAATGCAGACACAGAGGAACGTGGAACCAAAATTTGAGTATTAACAAAAAGCGAGCCGTTTAATGTGGCTGATGAAGAAATGAAGAAAGTAATATATAAGGCAAACAAAGACAAGAATAAACAATAACCTAAACCGAGGAAACTAAAGATAAACATAAAAAACAAAAACATGAAAAAAAACATGAAACTTGGCATGGATACAAAGATACCTGGAACATAGAAATATGGCGCAAAAGACAAAAGATGGCCTGACACTGAACAAAGGAAGACAGAAGGCTAGTACACAATCAGATAATGGGGGGATGGGGAATAGGTGGGAACACAGCTGGAACAAATCAGACCTAACAAGACAAGGGGAAGCAAAACACAATAAAACAGGAAACGGCATGGAACGCAGACATGACAACATGGACAAGAAGACAAGAAACATGACAGACTAATAAGGAAGACATACGTGAAACATAACTAAACTTAAGGCAACCAAATGATAATCTTATTACACAACATACACTAAACAAAAATATAAACGCAACACTTTTATTTTTGCTCCCATTTTTCATGAGCTGAACTTAAAGATCTGAAACATTTTCTACATACACAAAGGACCCATTATTATCAAATATTGTTCACAAATCTGTCTAAATCTGTGTTAGTGAGAACTTCTCATTTGCCGAGATAATCCATCACACCTCACAGGTGTGGCATGTCAAGGTGCTGATTAGAAAGCATGAATATTGCACAGGTGTGCCTTAGACTGCCCACAATAAAAAGCTAATCTGAAATATGCAGGAAGTGTTGTTTTCAATAAATTGCATGATCAAAAAAATTTTCTTCTTAACATCCAACCATGTAACATATAATTTGCATATTTTTGGTGCAGCGTGTTTTGGGGTTTGAAAATGTTGAAACGTTTCTCCCACTGAAAACGCTACATCCAGATGAACAAAATAAACTTTTGGAGGTTTTGATCAGGAACTTTTTTAATTTGGTATTAGTCAGTATAATGAGGCTTTAATTATCTTTCCAGAGACTGATCTAACTCAGGGTCTCTCATCCAGTGTCCTGAGCTTTCAATGTAAGCTTTCACTTTCTGTCATACAGACTTCATCAGTGTCTAACAGCATGTGTATGAGAGCGATGTAATGTCCATGTGTGCGTGCTGAAAGAGACTGTGCTGGTCTGACCCCCTCCTCCTTTCAGGGTGGAGCCTGCTGGAGTCCGATGGTTGAGACCAGGTCTGAGGAAGTGTAAGTGTGTTTTTAATGTGATTCATGAAAACAAAGTTCACATCTCTGATGTCAAGAGTCATCATCAAAGTGTCAATCAATGAACAGATGATGGATCAATAACTGCAACTGGACTGTGTTTGTTCTCTCCATCAGATTCCTGTCAACTCACATTCGACACAAACACAGTGAACACAAACCTCAAACTGTCTGACAACAACAGGAAGGTGACACGTGTGGAGGAGGATCAGTCATATCCTGATCATCCAGACAGATTTGACTTCCATCCTCAACTATTGTGTAGAGATGGTCTGACTGGTCGCTGTTACTGGGAGGTCGAGTGGAGAGGAAACGTTTATATATCAGTGAGTTACAGAAGAATCAGAAGGAAAGAAAATGCTAAACATTGTTTGTTTGGATGGAATGATCAGTCCTGGAGTTTGTATTGTACAGATGATGGTCCTCATTCTGTCAGGCACAACAACAGACAAACATCCATCTCATCCTCCTCCTCTGTCTCTAACAGAGTAGGAGTGTATGTGGACTGTCCTTCTGGCACTCTGTCCTTCTACAGAGTCTCCTCTGAAACTCTGATCCACCTCCACACTTTCAGCACAACATTCACTGAACTGCTTTATCCTGGATTCAGAGTCTTGTTTGGGGCCTCTGTGAGTCTGTGTGGCATTTGATAAGAATCTTCACCTGTTTGAGATGCACAGAAGAAGAATTTAAAAAATACTCAGACATTCACAAGTTTAGTGCGCAGCCAGGCTTCAGCCTGATGTCTGATTGGGTGCGTAGCCTCCAGCTTACTTCCACATGGATGGCGGTCGTAGCTCAGGAGTAAGCTGCATTTTATTTATATGGCACCTTTCAAGACAAGGATAACGAAGTGCTTCACAATAAAATTTAAAAAACGGAGCACTAAAAAAAAGACTTAACAAAAGCAAGTCTAAGATGATGAGTTTTTAGTTGTTTCTTAAAACAACTCACAGACGCTGTTTCTGGAAGTGTTCCTGAGCCCATGCACAGATATTTTATTGCAGCGCTAATGAAGGTAATAGCAATCTCACTGATCTGAAAATGCCACCAAAAATGCAAACTCATGAGTTGAAGAGGAGTCGGAGGAGATCAGGAAATCGCCAAATTTCATTTTGGACGAACTGAGCAAAGTGGCTAAACAGCAAGGTATGCTACATGTCCTAATAAATGAGATTAAACAACTAAAAAAAACCTGATAAAGGAGAAGGACAAGAAAATAGACGGCTTGGAACAGCGGATCAAGGGCCTTGAACAATACACAAGAATGAGTATTTAATCATAAGTGGACTAGAGATGTAACACTGAACCTACACCAGATCAACAGCTGGCAGAGGTAGAGACGGTGAAGATGCCCCAGCAGAGGAGCTGCAAACACTTGAACAGCAAGTGATAAATTTCTCCAAATGAAGAATGTGAGTATTCAGAGACATCATATCACAACATGTCACATGCTCTGTATAGATAGTAAAACAAAGCCCATTTTGAAGAAGCTAAAGAGGACTGGTGTGTATTTCCAATGAACATTTAATGAAAAAAACTGCTGAAATTGCAAAACAGGCACGTAGCCTGAAAAACAAAACAAGATATAAGCACCATGACCGAGGAACTGCAAAGTAATGATAAGACTCCTAAAGAAGTGAAAGTTCTGATAATAAGAGAACTCAGCGACTTAGAACAATACAAACGATCAGGAGTCTGCTCTTTACTGGAAATGTGATGACTGGATATTATGAATAATGGATGTGGAAACATAAATGACAAGGTTGGATTATATGTTTCCATGAAGAGGAAGACTTTGATTATGAAAAGGACTATCAAGGTGGTTATAATTTCTAATAAATACATTACTTTTAATATCGCTGTGTGGTTTTCATCTGTAAAGCTGAATAAGATCAGAACAAATGTCAAAAGAACAAAAGTGAGGGCAGAGGTAAAAAATCACATGATATTTAGAATCTGCATATATGATTCCCTATATACTTTAATGTTGTTACAAGCCTGCAGTAAGAACTGCAAAAACTGTTTTAAATAGTTGTATATAGGATTATTATTATTATTATTAGGATGATTATTACTTTGACCTTCAGCTCAATCATTGACCTTGAAAAAGAGGTCAGAGGTCAAATGTTGCATGATATTGTAAATCTTTCTATGGGACTTTCTATATGGTGAGATTTCACACCACACTTGTAAGAATCACAGGTTCTGAGTTATGAGGCTTTTTTGTCAGTTCTCAAACAATAACTCACTAAGCTGACCTTGAAGACCTCAGTGGATGTAAACCAAATTTTAATGGATTGTTAACACCACCCCAATCTCCAAAGTTTTATCAGAATTCATTCAAAACCTTTTGAGCTGTCAGTAGCCACTGGAGGGTGCTCTAACACTGCAGATAAATTGGAGGAAGACCTCGTTAGCTCATTTGGTTATAACTAGAACAGATATAACAGTTGTGTTTCATAAAGATGCTGAAAGTACACTTCACATGTCTGATGACATGAAGCTGTTTTTCAGACTTCCTTAAACTCCTCCTGAAACACGAACACACCGATATGCATATGTGTAGATTTCAGAGACACTCAAACATGTGCACATCCTAGTGTACATTTTAAGTAAACCACACAGACATGTATTAAAATGAATGAATCTATGAGTGATGTGACTTGGTGACACATTTAATCAAAGTTAAATAAAATCAGCTCGTTTTCTGGCTCAGGATGAATTTGATTTTAGGTGTTTGGACCTCCTCGCTGTCAGCAGGTGTTGCTGAGTGTCTGTAAATCCTTGTTGTCTCTAAACTATGCTGCAGTTAGTGATGAGTGTGCGTTCATCCATACACACCGAGCTTCCTGCCTGTGTCAAGGAGCTGCTAATTAGCCTGTGTGTAATTTTCATTGTTGCCAATTACAGCCAGAGGGGCTCTGTGCGTGCGTGTGTGTGTGTGCGTGCGTGTGTGTGTGTGTGTGTGTGTGTGTGTGTGTGTGTGTGTGTGTGTGTGTTTACATTCAATGCTAACGAGCCGGCATGCCTTGCCAAGCGGTTGACCCACTTCCCAAAAGGAGGTCCCAAAGGACTAACACACATGCGCACACACATACACACACAAAACCACAAAGTAGTGGGCATGTCCATCAGGTCACATGATCACATCTCTCAGCCTCATCTTGAATCTTAGGGTTGAAGGACTAGTTTTGCTTAGGAAGCTGACTGAGGTGGCTTCAATGTTTCCTTTATTATCTCCCTTAGCAGAGAAAACACTGGAGCTTCTCTGAAAAGAAAGGACATAATTCCATCCCATAATTCACAGTGACACTGTCCTTTTCATTTCCTTGTGATGTAGACCATGTAAATGTGAACTATTAGTGCATTTTCCATTTCATTGCAAAACCCACTGATTTGTTTTGAAAGTTAGACTGTTAAACACTCACATTACGCTGCTGTGATAAAATCCTCTGTGATTGCATGAAAAACATACGTTTATATATGAACAGTTCCTTTAGTCAAGATTAAGAGCTATATTTGCATGATTAAAGTTCACTCCATCCATCCATCCATTATCTGCTGCTTGTCCATGTCTGGGTCATGGGAGGAGCAGTCTCAGCAGAGAGACACACACCTCTCTCTAACAACGAGGCATTCCCAAACCAGCTGAGAGGAATAATCTCTCCATCTTGTCCTGGTTCCATCCTGCAGCCTCCCCTCAGTTGGAAATGCCGAAAATACCTCACCTCGGAGGCATCTTGGTCAGGAGACGAGGCTTTACTGTCATCTCCCTGTCTGAGAAGAACGCTCATTTCTGTTTTCAGGATTATCATGACTAAATTTTTACTTTGAAGGAGCCAGGACCTTACCTGGGACCTTAAATGGGGGGGGAAATGGGTAAGTATCAGTTAGGAGCACTTAAACTTTCAAAATAAGAGTGTCTGCACCAGTAGAACAAGATGGACATAGTAGTATCTGTATACTGCATGCAGTACACTACAGCAAAAAGTAAATGCCTGTGAGGCATGCAAACCAATCAGCACTCAAAGGCACCAACATAACCAACTGTAAGTGAACTAACCACAGTTTAAATGCACTTCACAAAGCCTAATTTCAAGTGAAGCCATACTTTAATACATATAGTTTATAAGATTTAAAGCTAAAGCCAAAATACCACAGCAGAACCTTAAATCACCAAAGTTTAAAAACGAGGCTCATCTCAAACGCAAACCACAGGACTGATTTACATTTTTTTAAAACAACAACAGAAAGATAATGTCAGCATATTTATTCACATATGTAAAACACTTCAACTACAACAAATTCATTACATGAAAAATTCATGAAATTCATTGAATATGCATTATAATATTATAATAACAATAAAAAGAAGCACTGCTGTTTCCTAACTCCAACTGAGGTCTTTATCATGTCTTAAAATGATCACAGTGAAACTCCACTGAAGCTCCAAACATTTGGCTTTTGACACTTAAGCTTTAAAAAAGCCACATGGGGAAATGAAGTGCAGTGCAGGTTTTTGTATTTGGTTCCTTGTTCTCCACGACACTGATTTGTCAGAATAAGATTTGTTGCCTCTTTTTCCAGGTGGGCTCACTGAGCGGAATAAACTCCGTCACCTTTTCTGCTCCTCGCTGTTAATCCAATTATCTGCAAAGTGTCCGGACCACCGCCTTCCTCACCTAAGAAAGAAGCCGCGAGCAGGAAGAAGCCGCGAGCAGGAAGACGCCGCTCTGTTTGCTCCAGTTTTGGTCCCACAGGAGAACACACACACACATGCACACACACAAACACATTTATCCATATGAAGTGATAATCAGCAACTGCAGACACATCAGGGTCGCTCATCAGTTCACAGCCCTCTGAACTCTTTGTTTTCTCCACTGGCCTCAGCATACATGTGTGTATGTGTGTCATATTCAAATAAAGCTTTATTGAGCCCTGAAGACGAACTCTAGTTCCTCTATTAAGAGGTCAGAACACACACTGAGCATCGTACTGGCGGACAAAGAGTCACAGTTTTTACCTTTTAAGTCTCTTATCCAGCATGTTTGACTGGGTATCAGCCCAAAGAGTCAGAACCTGCTGCCACCATGAGTCAGCTTCAGATGAAGAAGAGGAAATGGATGCATGTTCTTTGCTTTTCTTTCTGAAAACTATTCATCCACTCCATTTTTCATTTATCAGGTGTATCACTAGAAACCTGAGGAAAGGCTCTGTCAAATTTAATTTGTTTGGATGAACAGTTCTCACATTTTGGCTAAAATTTGCTTGGCTTTCACAACAACATCACAAATGTGGCCTCATTAGTAGGTGCGCTCAACAAAATCTGCATTAATACTCTGATTATACATTCAGCCTTGTTGCCTTTGGACTCCTTTATTGTCTTTATCTCGCAGTCTGTGGGGGTTTGTTGGAGTTGCATGTTGGTGCAACGCCTCTGCCCTCATCTTAGTCTCTGACAACCTCATTTACAAAGCGAGGATCTTCTTGGTCCACTTGGGGGTTCACAGTGACATCAAATTCCAGGATAAATGCTCTGAGGGATCTCCTGCTCTCTTACAGTCACACTGAACACAGTGACATGTTAAATATTCCCTCATAAACATGCAGCTATAAGGACCTGCTATAAATGTCTTGTGAATTGCATCTGGATTTCTCCTCATTTACTGTAAATGTAAGCTGGGGAACATAGATTGATCGGGTGTGTAGAAACCATGACACACAGCGGCCTTCCGTTCAGGGGCATTCCCTCCCACTGCATCATAACCAGCTTGAAGAGGCTCTGACAGACAGCAGGAGAGTCATTTCCTTCTTGGGCCTGTTTTTGGTCTGGATTTATTCACCTTTAGTCAGACCATGGTGCCATTATCAGCAGAACTATCAGCTTCTGTTTCTGACGTTGTCTTTGATAGCAAACAGGGTTTCTGTGTACCCCTAAAAAGTCTAAAAAAAGTATCTATTTTGACTTAAAAGGAGCTTTATGTTACCCAAGAAAACTGAACTACAATGATCATTCTGCTGACTGTGTTTCCACACAGCTCATGCTTGTACTCTATATTGGCTAAAACTGATGAAATACGCCATCATGCCGTCTCTTTCATTTACTATTTACATTTTATTTTGATTTTTAAAGAGAGTTTTATGCTAATGGACAGAATCATTAATATGAATTCTAATTGATCTCATTGAACTGAAGGAAAGTTATTTTTGTCTCTTGCTAAAATTTGGGGGTTTATTAAGAATTTCTCTTGCAATAAAACATGATGAACTTCATAAACTGTCTTTGGAAATTTTGATGTATCATATCAGTGATTACTAACTCCAAAACCCCTAAAAACTTCCCAGCTGTTAGTAAAATAACCAAAGAACCAGAGTAAATTTGGTCCATAGAGACCAAATGGAGATGTGGAGCTCAATGCTTCTTTTTTTTTTAATTTAAAAAAAAAGTGTGGAGCCAGTTCTGCCTTTGCAGCTTTTGAGAACTGGACTAGATTTCAAAATTTGAGAACTGAGTATTCAGTGAGAAAATGGATAAAAGTACTCAGCCACCAACATATTACTGCTCTGCCATGGAAAACCATGCCTGGCACACAGTTATTGTGTTAAAGTTAATGCCAGAGAAGGTTTCACACACTATGTCCCTCTGCACTTGGTGGCCCCACTTTAAATTTTGTGGTTCTTAAATTCTTCCAATTTGTAATAACACCACCAAGAGTTTACCTGGGAATATCTGGGAGGGAATAAATTTCATAAACTGACTTGTTGGAACGGAGGCATCCTAAGGTCCCACACTCAAATTCAGTGAGGTCTTTAAAACAACCCATCCTTTCACAAATGTTGTAAAGGCAACATGGCCAGGTGATTGAGTTTATATATCTGTGTCACCAAATACACCCGAATTCAGAGTTTGAGGCCAATACCTTTGTCCATAAAGTGTAATTATGGTATGGAATCAATGAAACCAGTTCTAGAATGGGCACTGGCACCACATTAAAGATTTTATATTTACATGATTTTATATCATTGGAGCTCCAGTTTATTTCTTAGGTCACCACATGTCAAATATAATCAAAATTTTAAATAATAATTATTAAAATATTTCACTCAACAAAACCACAACCATATATCTTGTGGCAGCACAGATGGTAAATGGCCTGTATTTATATAGCGCTTTATTAGTCCCTAAGGACCCCAAAGCGCTTTACATATCCAGTCATCCACCCATTCACACACTGGTGATGGCAAGCTACATGTAGCCACAGCCACCCTGGGGCGCACTGACAGAGGCGAGGCTGCCGGACACTGGCGCCACCGGGCCCTCTGACCACCACCAGTAGGCAACGGGTGAAGTGTCTTGCCCAAGGACACAACGATCGAGACTGTCCAAGCCGGGGCTCGAACCGGCAACCTTCCAATTACAAGGCGAACTCCCAACTCTTGAGCCACGATCGCCCAGAGGAATAGTGGGTCATCAAGTTGTATTTTAGTCTGAACAAAATTGGACAAACTGAATGGCTACAAATGTCCTGATAGACTCAAATTTCTTTGTAGTGGCACAACTCAAACAAAACGCACAAAAGAATAAGATTTAAGACCCACAGATTTATGAAATCTATTCTGTTTGTTATCAGCCTCAGTTACATTTCCTGGATCTCAGATAAAGACATGAATAAAGGCTGGCTGTGGGCTGTCAGGTCTTGTTTGTGCGCGTGAAGGCAGCTATGTGAGCAATGACTTGGGCTTCTGTTTTTAGTGAAGGCCATAAATGCACACGTTGTCAACTTAAAATCTCAAACCTTTCTCTGCCCACTGAGGTCTGTGATTAGCCCCCAGCTGCCCTGACCTTCACTTGCTGGGACACCAATTACCTCAAATGCTCCACGCTGTAATTGAGGGGGCAACAGCTGCCTTTTAATGGCACCTTCACCTGTTTTCAGCAGGATTGGTTCTGCAGACTAGTTTCATCTGAAGCAAAGGGTACTTTCTAGCTTTTATGCTTTCTCCACACCAATGCTCGTGATTCTGAAAATTCAGTATTTTTCTCATTGGCACCAACTGGGTAAAAAAGAGTTAGACTTATAAGGTTTACTACTACATTATGTTCATCCTAAAGTTGTCATTTGACATAATTGCTTTTGGACTCCACATTTTGAAGAGTGCCATGCTGATTCGTCCATAAAGTGTACAGATGCATCACAAAGACACATATCTCTCAATCACTCATATGTAAAATTCCTAGAACTCAACAAAACATGGCACCACGGTCTTTTTACACACAGCAATCCAAACTACTTATCGCAAAATTGCATAAAATAAAAAGAGAGACCAACACCCCAAACATGGTTCAGAGTTTTAATTCAGACTACAGTTAGCAGAAGTCTTGCAGAAACACAGCAGAATATTCAAAAGTGAATACTTTAAGCCAGATTATTGTAATTTTGTGAACTATGGAAAGAATTTAATAGCATTTTATGTCTGAGAATTAAAAGTCCATTCATAAGTCAAAGTGGCTTGCAAACAGTCATATCCAGGAAAAATGTAGTTTCACTATAACCTGACCAGTACTATAAAAGAAATACCAATTGTTGTGAATTGTGGAAGGACTGAGGTATAGATGCCAATTAATAAGACTGTTGGTCTTAAAATTGTTGTTTTTAAACTAGCCATATAATGCTCATGACCTCTGTCATTAAATATTTACTTTTTGTTTTTACATGGTAACATGTTTTTAAATGTTGGTTTTCAAATTTTTAAACCAGCTTTAATCTTATCATATCCATATCCTCTCAAAGCACCACTGGGATTTTGGAGCTTCCAACAGCATCTCTCCCTGGTTTGATGAGGAGTGGGATGGAGGAGGAGGAGGATCCGCCCCTGCAGGAGCTTCACCTGTCAGATCACCATGTCGTTTAGAGGGAGGGTGGAAGAGAAGGAGTACTCCTCATCTGAATTTCAACACCAAGCTCAGCTAATCCCCAGAGGGGAGCAACATTAGCACATTTACTGGGACAGTAACCTAAGTCGACAATAATAAAGATACAGTGGTTTACATTAAAGACATTATTGCTTAAAATACAAATATGTCTGTTGATGTTTAGTTGCAGCTACTGTGGGACAAATGTTGTTTTTAATACATTGGATTTGATATCTTCACATAAAAAAAGAAAAAAATCCTGCAACATGTTAATGTTTCTTTTACTGCTAGCATGATTACATTTACTGTTTATCAATATATTCAGCTTTTCCCTCCTCCATCAGCCAGCAGGTTAACAGCTCATATTTACACCCAATGAATACAAATCCCTAATTTCTGCATTATCGCACGTCCTATAATAGGCTACGGTGTAATTAAACTGAATTACATGTAGTCCAGATGTTGATGTCTCAGCAGCAGCAGTAGCAGCAGCAGCAGCTCAGAGGAGTTTGTTAAAGCTCCAGATCTGTCCGATTAATCACTCATTACCCGATGCACTAAAGAGTCGTCAACGTAATTAGCGAATGATTAGAGAATGATCTGGAATTGCTGGAAATCTGACTTATTAGCGTAACATTAATTGCTTTGTTTCATAAAAGCCAGCTGGCTAATTGTTCTCTGCTCCCCCGAACGCTAATTGATCCAGAATGAAGGTGTGTATGTGTGTGTGTGTGTGTGTGTGTGTGTGTGTGTGTGTGTGTGTGTGTG
>NW_024582422.1:1843592-1881810 GCF_018398535.1 Haplochromis burtoni
TGTGTGTGTGTGTGTGTGTGTGTGTGTGTGTGTGTGTGTGTGTGTGTGTGTGTGTGTAGGACTATACCGTAAAAACACAAGTCATATGTATACAGAAAACACAAATTAAAGCATATATGCAGCAAGAAACATACACCAAACTAATTCTTAATATATCCTGTACTACTAAAATATAAATGAAGGATTTTTAGATTGTTTAAATTACAGAATATGCATTTAATAAATAACAGTAATATAGGTGCATTTTTTGAAGTCCATAAATTCTCAACAAGTTGTGAGAAATGTCTTTAACGCCTGAATTTACTCAAATTCTATCCAGTCAGTTCAGTATTTCATTGATTATGATTTTATAGGAGAAACAACTAATTAAATCTAGTAGATATTCTATTATTCCTATTCATATTACTGCTACTAAAGGTTAAGCTGTTATGGAGGCCTGGTCCTGCCTCCTGTCGTCAGCTCTGGCCTTGACCCCGCCTTCCTTCTCCTGCCTGCTTGATAAGGCGACCAATCGCCTCCCTGACCTTGCCACCTGCGACCATTACATGTCTCCGCCCCCCTGTCACTCAGGTGACACCCATGAGCACATCAAACACACTGACAGCATCCCTGTGTCATTTTTAACACACAAAATCGAGGTGCTGTGGCTTTGACCTTTGACCTTTCTGAGGATCATCTGGGGGACAAAACATTCATGTGATATTTGCTCATCTTACACAAAAAAAAAAATCTAATTTTGTTTTGTTTCCTTAATGAACCTCACCAGCCCGATAACAGCTGGTCACTGTAATCAAGGAAGCAAAGAATTAACTTGTTTATTTTCACTTGCAGCATATGAGACTGGTTTAGCCTGATTGAATCTTACAAAAAGAAACATAATAGTTAGAAAAAACAAAGCTTCATCTATGCAACACACAATGAGACTAAGGAAATGTGGAGCCGTCAGTTTTCTTCATACACAATACTGAGCAGTTGTTAAAATGTACCCTGATATGAGTATTTCTATTGTTTTGCCGGTGTTCTGAGAATAAAGGTCAATCAAGAATCCCAAAACTCAATTAAAGATGATTCCTGAGCTTTAACCACATGGCTCCAAACACCCGGCACAATAAAAACTAAATCTTATAAAACTCAAACTACAACAAAGATGACAGATAAAACCTTTTTTTTTCTACTCATCATACAGCCACATGACTCCATCATGTTTCCTGTGCTTGAAGATTAAAGAGACTCGGACTCAGATTTGAAGTCTCACACCTGGAGACAGGAATCGGGGGTCTCACCGTGCGTGTCCCAATCCATCCCGCTTTGATTGGAGATGGCAGACGAGGCAGCGATCCAGAGGAGGCCCGAGTCTCTGCGCTGAATGATGATTATGTTTCAAGAGTTTCACGTGGTGAGCTAGAATTCATGTCCAGCCTTTAATAGCGCTCGTTTTCTGCCTTGTTCACTCCATTAGCGGCGAGCAGGGGACCCGAGTGCCGGGCCCGCCGCTAATTACGCCGTGAGGGATGATCGGCGAGGGCTCATTACCGGCAGTGCGGGCCGAAACATACTGTCTCTCTCCGGGCTAATGATGTTGGATCCACGGCGAAGGGAAGCTAGCGCTCACCGCTTCATCAAACATCCAGGGGTTAACGCGGCTGTTGACTTCTCTCTGTCTACCTCTGCAGCGTCTCTTCTCTGAATCCAAACCACCAACGCCACCTCATTAACAGGATATGTACACATTCAGACCATCAGTCACACGACTACAGAAGCTAAGGACGCCACACAACCCAGCAACAGGTTAATCCAAGAAACTAAACCTCTAAAACCTCTGCTGCTTCTTTCAATTTGTTGAAAATGTGATTTTCTCAAGACAAAATGCAGTGCAGGCATGAATTTACAAAATATCTACAGTAGTACAACCTAATACAAAAAAGGCAAATTCATAGAGATACCCTTAAGAACTAACTGGTCCAAAGAACTCGCTCTCCTGCAATGTAAAACAAGACAACATTATTAAATTTAAATTTTTGCATTTAACTTAATATAGTTTCATTATAGTTGTCTTATTTTAATAATTTTTACTAATATAATCGTTCTAAGTTTGAGAACACTCTCGGACAAACAAGGGCAAAGACTCAAGACATGACTCTGAACCTTCAAATCCTTAATTTGGTCACATTGTGATTGTTGTTTCCAGTATAAAGTATTAGCTAATAACATGTCATCAAGACTGCAGTGATATGTCATTTATATGTCCCAGACAGTGCACAGCTAAATACCAGTGTTCCTGTAACTGTGTACAGGACAGTGTAAGGAATGAAGAAATGCTTCACAAATAGATGCATTATGCTTATTTTATTAACACTTGACCAAATGTTAAAATAACTGTGCAGTGCATGTGATACAGAAAGACCTCATACACCATACAGTGTTGTTCAGAGTTAAGCTTGTCAAATAGTGGCAGTCATCACTGATATCACCTTTTCCTTGGATACACAAATAAATGCTGTTAACCAGCCATTAGTGCTACACACCAGTGGAGAGTAAAGGAAAGTTACATCAGCAAGGGAAAAGTTTGGAAGTTAGGAAGGATAAAATCTTCGCCAAATCACAATATGTGGATCAGTGCGCCCCAGGGCAGCTGTGGCTACAATGTAGCATGCCATCGCCAGTGTGTGAATGTGTGTGTGAATGGGTGGATGACTGAATGTAGTGTGAAGCGCTTTGGGGTCCTTAGGGACTAGAAAAGCGCTATACAAATGCAGACCATTTACCATAATAACTGGAACTGGGAAAGGCCTGAATGGAGGCAGATGATCCACTGTGGGAACTGCAGAGGGAGTTGGCAAAAATAAGACAACACAAATAACTGTTGTTGTCAAACCTAATTTTTTTCTATTTTGGGTGCACGTGAAGGTGAAGATTTAACAGACTCAAAGAAGAAAACACAACATGAACAATCTTTCCAGTCTGTCCTATCAGGGTCAACATGCAAAGACGACCACACTTCAGCTTCCTCACACTGGCTCTCTGCACTGATTTAGCAATATCTAAATTGGCACATACTTATTTCTCTGATATCTTAACCTTGCACACTCAGACCACAGGTCTAGTGAGGAGAAGCTTCTAGTTGTCCCAGTGTCCAGACAGAAATATCAGGAGGTCCTTTGCAGGAGCTACTCCTAAATTAAAGAAAAAAACTCTTCTTTGTGCAACAATAGATGTTTTTGGTGTTAATACCATGCAGAGTTCTGATATTATGTTCCTTTCCTTTTTAAATATGTTACTCTTTCAGTGGTACAGTGCTTCGGTCAGCATCTGTTTTCACACACTTAATTTCACTACTATCATTTGTATCTATAATCAAGAATAAAAGAACATGTGAGAGAAATATAGTCGCAAATTTCATCTTCATCACCTCTTCCTGTTCTTATTTCTGTACTGAATCTGACAGTGATGGTGCTAATGTTTTTCTTAAACGATGGACTAATCCTTTAATCTGTGCTTAGATAAAATTGTCTGTCTCCATGAGCTTCCGTGTCATTCGCTGCCTTCTGTCTTTCCCAACTCTCATTACAGGCTCTTACCTGACACAACGAAGCAGAACTAAACACTGCCTGATGCTCAGCCAGCGATCTGTCACAGCTCTTTCAGCTCGCCGCTCAGAGAAGAAAACCACAGAGACTCGAGCATGCAGCCAGTTCAACCGGAAATGTTTTACACCTAAACAATCCAACCGCTCGGAGCAGAAAATGGAGCTCTGATTTGAATTTAGCATTTGATGAAATCCAGGGAGACTTTCTAATGAGCCCAGGCTGATTTCATTCACACAGTGACCATTTCAAGCCTGACCTGCTGATGTGTACAGAAACATTTCACAAATAAAACATCAGGATTTTAATGTTTCCAGAAGACTTTTCTTATACTCAGGGGTTATAGATTTACCCGATGTATGCTTTTATTTTCAAACCTGCTTCAAATCTAACTGCTTTTCCAAGGGAAGCTCAATTTCTCAAAAAAAAAATTTCAGAAAATCCTTTTCTAATCCCAAAGTCCATTTTTTAAACAATGTTTATGGTTGGTAGCCTGATATTTCACCAATCCACCACAGAGACACCCTCCAGTGAAAACTCAAAAGCTTTGCAAATAATAGAATGATTCTCTAGGAGGAGTGTGTAAAAGTACATTACCTAAAAAATACAAAAATCACACCTGAACTACAAGGTCAGTTCAAAATGGCAGACTTCCTGTTTGGTTTTGCATACAATTCTTTTTTACATTTGGGGATCTTACACGAGCCGCCCATTTTTGTACATGCATGAAAAGTAGTGCAAGGGCTTCTGCAGTGGAAGCTGTTCTCCTGCACCACCATTTTCGCCACATCTAATGTGAGTGCCTTATTTCATGTACTTATGACCATGACCGACACCTAAACATCAGCCTTCTGTTTCACAGCGATTCAGCACCAGAACGCGGCTTTCAGTAACAACTCGCAATTTTCACAATATAAATATAAAGAATCATGAAGAACTTTCACAACAACTGTGCACAAATGTAATAAATCTGCTACAGGAAGTAAATCAAAGTATTATCGTTGAATACTGGTGTGAAGATGTGTGAAGTCCTGAACTCTTGTCACATGTAAAGTCTGGAGCTGAACGCATTTGCTGTGTTTCACGAGTTCATGCAATGTCACATTTATTTCCATCCAGAATTTCATTAATATTTTTTTTCCCAAGCTCTCGTACTGATGATGGGAGAAACAGAAAACTTTATATAGTCTTCTCCAACATCCCAAAGATTGTCAGTGGGGTTAAGGGCAGGGCTCTGTGGTGGCCAAATCACTTGTGAAAATTATGTCTCATGCCCGATGAATCCTTGCATTGTCATCTTGAAATTAGCCTAATCCTTAGAGAAGAAAATAAATCCACTGATGGAAAAACCTGAGCATTCAGTATCTTCAGGTCCCTGCTGACCTCATTTTTATGGGCATGTAATGTTGCTGAAACTAGACTGAACCAACCGAAGTAAGCCCAGATCATAACACTGCCTCCACAGGCTTGTAGAGCAGGCACAAGGCATGCACCATTTCATCCACCTCTTTTCTTACGGTGATGCATCGCTTTGGAAAAGTGTCAACTCAGACCACATGACCTTTATCCATACAGTCCAGTCTGTACGCTCTCTGGCAAACTGAGGCATTTTTTCTAATTAGCCTCATTGATAGGTGGTTTTCTGTAGCCGTCACAGATAGTGTGTATGGAAACGTTCTTACTTCCACTATTAAACGTAGCCGTGACTTCTAATATTGATATTTATGATTTTATTTCACTAAACTTTTAAGTGTTCACAATCATTCAAGGTTTTTTTTTTTCCACAAACACATTTTTTCTTCCAAGATGATGGTTGACAACTATCCTTTCACATTTTAATAATGCACTGAACAGTTCTCAGTCCAGTTTTAGTAGTTTCAGGACTTTGCTTGTTTTCTTTGCTTGGTAAAGGTCGACAATTCGACCTTTTTGAAACAGATTAACAGCTTTTCCATGACCGTGGTCATACAAGTTTAAGAAATCAGAAGCTCACTCATTCACTGCAAATAACCTTCCGAGAAGAAACATATCAATCACCACCATAATGATTTAATGGAAGGACTTACCTGTTTGCTTATTTTCATCTTGGCTGTGCGCTGTATGTCAATTACAACAATATAAAATTTAAAACATTGAAATTCCCCACAGACATGCCTTTCAGTGAAAAGTTAAGAGGTAATAAGACCAACTAAATACGATGATCGTCTGATGAACTTCCAGAGGGAGTTCGTCAAACGTAATGTTGTTTAAATTGTATAAGGGACACTGTTAACCCCCTTTGAACCACCCATGAGAAGGGGACGCTGTGTGAGCTAATTTCTTTATTTTCTTATGTTTTATCCATTTGTTTTTATCCTCGAGCCATCATAGTTTCTTCCTCAGTTTCTGCAATGATGATACTCATGTATATGACTGCAGGACATAAGAAATACTGGAAATAACTAAAACTACTTAAACTCAGTCTTTCTCACAATGAGGCAGAAATCCCTGAGCACAGGCTGACAGGCCCTCTGATTCATATCAGTGATCTCTCAGCATGTCTGAGTTCATCCTGATGAGACAAACGAGGACAATCCAACAAGGAGAAAACACACCACACGCAGGCGATAAAGACGTTAAACCTGCGGGGCTGTGGAGAGGCTAAAATGAGACGTTTCTTGTGAGAAAACCAAAGGAGAGGCGTTTCAGAGACAAGGCGTTCATTCATAATGAGAAGGCGCACGGCGCTCTCACCCTCGTCTTTCCCTCACAGCAGAGCAGACGGGCAGATTTGCAGCGTTCCTTCATGCCACTAATGGAAGCCGACACGGTGAACCCAGAGGAAACCAGAGGCAGCTCTAACCCAATTTTAGTCGCCGTCTCCTCGCATCCTATTTGGGTGATTGTACCAGCAGTAATTAAGGCTGTAATAATTAAATAAGTCTCTTTTAGCCCGAGTGTGGGAGAGGAGGTGAACATCTCGACAGATCTAATTAGCTCGTCTGAAGCCTCTGTTGTTTTTTTCCTTCCTTGACCGTCTGGATGGTTTGCGGTTGCCTGCGATTCTCTGGGAGTGTATACTTACCTGTGTGTTTGTCTGGGCAGAGGTGAAAGGTCAGGCTGGGTGCCTTCACATGCTTAAAGAGGGGGGACGGCTGCTTTCTGTGGGTAATAACAGTCTTTAGAGGGTGCAAGCACACCTGCTCCGTGCTGCTGCAGTGAGGGTTAGAAAGTTGCTTAAGTTTGACTAAAAACTAAAGCCCACCAGCAGCTGTCACAGACCTCCACATGCATTTTTCTGGAGATCATCGCTCTCCTTTGAAGACGTGCTGACACGCTTATAACCCAGAAAACTAGAACAACGTGAGCTACAATATGTTCAAACATGAACATGCAAAAATCATCTGGTTACTTGAATCTGAAGTTGCTCGTGCCCACCAAAAAAATGAGACACACACTTAACTGTCCTGTCCACAGTTACGATGCACTATTATATGTCACATATGCTGTGCAACACCTAATAGAGCAGTGTACATAATACATATATACAGACTAAAACCTTAATTTAAACAGGTAGTCTCAATGAGGGTGAGATCTTATTTTCAAGAGAGACAAAAACATATCTAAGAGAAACTCCCCCCGAAGAGCATAGCTACACTAAAACTTTGATGTTTTGTGATATTTTTGTTACAACATGATGATGGGAGCCTGTTATGGCATCATTGTGATGTCATACGGCATTGGATTGAAAAAATAAAAAGTGTGTTGTGCAGCTCTCTCCATGTCCTTTCATATGATATGTTACTCAGTATGATTTCTTGAAGTTTCTTTGTTATGGTTAACTTTGACCTTTGGCGCTAACAATGAAGGTTAAGGTGCTTAGCAAGCCTAGGTACACATGTCCCCCAAGGTCTAGCACCTTGCCCAGTTTTCATCAGCTCCAGCTGTTATTGGTATCTACATCACACAAAATTTGAAACTGATATCTAAAAAACTGTGGACGCTAGCAGCACTTGGGTGTTACTTACCCTCTAAATTCTTTTTTGTTTTTCATGTTATTCATAAAACAGCAAAGTGAGATGAGTTTTAAAGTTGGTCTCTATACTCTGGCATCAGCCCAGCCAGTGTAACACATAGCCAGCTAACCCTAGCTTCATTTATCTGCCAGTTTAACCACTTCTGCTCCTTGACTTGTTTTTATGAGTAGGAGATAAACACTGATGTGCTTCCAGTCATTGTTTATGGCAGGGGATGTCTAAACATTTAGTGAAGAGTTCAGCTACAAGTTAGACGTTTTTACATATTTTAGATATTTCAAAAACTTTCTAATTATCCTCAGATTTGTCTTTGTGCTATGCAGATATTTCTTAGGTTTTGCTAAGGGTTTTTTTTTTTACAGCAGGGGGCGCTGCAGCAGAGAGTGGTTTACACTTTGAACGACTGTCACTCATTTCAGGCTTTGGTTTCTCTCAAACTCCCTCAAGAAGTCATTTTGTTCATATTTTCTGCATGTCAAACAGCTCATTGTGGGTAATTAGTTTAAAACGAAGCCAGTTTGTTGCTGCCTCAGGACGAGCACTGAGGTCGAAACAAGACACCCGCTGATCTGGAAATGACTTTCTGCTCCGATTTTGTTCTTAATTTATGCTAAAAGACATTTGGCTGTTTTTATTTACTTGTTTTTTCCTGTTTAAAAGCTAAAGTTCAGAATCCAAGCAGCTCTTATTTACAGAGATATGTCATCACAAAGACACAAAGCTCCAAACCTTTCTAGAGTTTTTGTCACAATCACAGAGTAAAACAGAAAAATAGAGTCTAAGATCTACTTCAGCACTCCCAGACTCCCAGACCTGTATTTAACCGTCTGCGACCCCCCTGCTTGACTCCTCCGGGCTTCCATATTTAATCTGTCTGCATTTTCGGGTCCAGCTCACTCAAAGCCCCGAAGAGACAGCGAGATGTTTCCCAAACTCCCACAGCTATTACCGAACTGGAACCGCCCTCAGACAGAGGCAGGGAAGTCTGTCTATTTCTCCAAGCTCTCTGTCATCCTACAGGGGGCACTGTGGGTTAATTAGACTTCAATTGGAGCACGTTGAGTTTATTTGGTGGATTTTCTTCCATTTGTGTCAAAGTGTTTCATCATAAAATTAATAAAAGTGGCTCGCTGTGTTTTCAAGTTAGAGTTCAACTCAATTTTATTCAAACAGTGCAAATTACAACAACAGTTGCCTCGATGTATGTTATAAGGTAAAGACCCTACAATAACAGAAAGAAAACCGAGGAAATCCCAATAATCACATGACCCCCTATGAGCAAGCGCTTTGGCGACAGTGGGAAGGAAAAACTCCCTTTTAACAAGAAGAAACAGGACTCTTCCAGACAGTGATTATGAGCTTTTAGTCATGAACATAATTATCAAAAAGATTATCAAAGACTCCTGTTGGAAATATCCCCATAAAGCCAGATATTACCACGTCGTCCCCGTATGGAAAGATACTTTTCATGTGATCATGACGTCAGCTCTGCCACCTCTGAGATGCCTCTGATGATGATATACCAAAAACCAACAACACAACAAACTCACTCTAATCAAAGATATTTGGCCTCTCATTTGTACCACTTTTTTCAAAGACTCTTTACAAAATTAAGAAATACTTTCACCACAAGAGGGCAGCATTTTAGCTGGATGTTTAACTGTATAGTTGTCGACCCCTGTAGGAGTTATAAAAATATATTGTCTAAGTGTGATGGTAACATGAATTCTGTACGACAGTTCAGCTGACACTAGCTTGAATAATGTTGGGATTTACTGTAATTTCAATCATGGTTTTTGGATTACTGAGCTCAATTTCTAAGCTAATGTCAGCTGTTGTTGCTCACAGTTGATACTGGAAGCCAAAGACACCCCAATTTTGGTGTAAAATTCATCCTGAGTACTTCACATATAAATCAATCCACAGGTTTTCAAAGACAACCAAATTTGTTACAAACTATTCATATACCAGCTATAAAAAAATCATCTAAAACAAAAAAAGTTACATAATTTTCACATAAGGATAAATTTGGTTTCAACTTCTTTTCCTGAATAATTACACAGTAAATAAAAAATAGAGGTTATTCCAAACTGGAAGCATGCACACATCAAAGATACTACTGAGGAAGACTAAAAACGAGGTCGAGAAGATTCAGAGGGCATCATGCGAAGAGGAGTGAGTTAAGAATAATAGTGTTGAGCCAATCCAGCAACAGAAACAATCAGCTGTACATCCGAGAAACACAATGTCTGTGTTTCTTCTGAGCTGCTGTTCAAATCGATCCACATGAGAACTGATGAACCAAAAGACTGACCCTCCAAGAACTCCAAATCCTGTTTGACAGCTCTGAACAGCACATGTCTTCTTCTCCTTCTAAATAAATTAATAAATTCGGAGAATTCACCAACAGATACCTGGTGGAGATGTTAAATTATCATTCAGCAGCATTTTTGGTCATTTCCTGTGATTATTTGTTGATTTCCTGTGCATCACAGAGCTGATTTTCCCTCTGCTCTCTGAGCTCGATACGAATATTAAACAAACGACTTGTTTGGAGGTTTTCTGCAGAGTGACGATCAATACTGACCCTGCTCGCTGCCAGAAGATACTTAAGAAACTCAATCCCCATCAGACCTCCTTCTCATTGGATGAGCCGCCGTCAGGGCAGGGGCAACCTCGGCGACCAATCAATCGAGCCCCTTTCAGCTCTGATAATCAAAAATCCAATCAGTGTCCTAAATGTTAATTGATCTGGGAGTAGAGCAGCTCAGACTCGAGATTGAATCTCATAAGAGAGATTCTGGTGCTTTTTAGAATAAAAATTAGGCTTTTTTTTCTGTCCGTTGGTGTCGATCACCCCTAAAGTTTAAGCATTTTACTCTCGTTAGCTGTGATGCAGACCACTGAGAGATTCTGGGAGTTCTCCCTTTGTAAAAGTTTTTTTTAAAAAGGCTGAAAACAGAAACAGTTACTAATCTCATGAACCTGATCATCTAATTTTCTGTGAATGTTCTTCAGTGGGATTTCTGAGGGCAGAGAATTAAACTAAGAACCAACAATTTGTTTTTGTCTGTCCAAAATGACTGAAATTTAAATGTTGAACCCAGTAAGATCCATTAGCTTGAATTACCCCATTAATGTTAACCTAATCTTTGAGTGACAGCTCAGTCATGTGGACAATTTGAAGTTCTGTGCAAATTTACTTTCTTTACATAGTGCCAAATGAAACATCTGCTTCAAGACACTTTATATTGTAAGTTTAAGATCCTACAGAAATACAGAAAAAACCCAACAATCAGACAACCCCCGATGAGTAAGCACTTGTGGGAAGGAAAAACTCCCTTTTAACAGGAAGAAACCTCCGGCAGACCAAGGCTCAGGGACCGGCGACCATCTGCCACAACTGGTTGGGGTTGACAGGAGGAAGACAGTAAAGTGAAGTAAAGCTACATCCACACTGGAAGTGATTCATGAGGTGAGCAGGACCAAAGATCAAGTGTTCTCTACTTCCAGGTGAGTGACTGAACCATCCAATAGTAGGGTCATAATGAAATATTAAGCCTATGAATAATTGGTCGGGTTTTTCTCTTTGATACCTATTTTTGTAAGGCATCACCTAGACCAGGGGTCCCCAATCCCAGTCCACGAGGGCCGGTGTTCCTGCAGGTTTTAGATGTGTCCTTGATCCATCACAGCTGATTTAAATGGATAAATTACCTTCTCAACATGTCTTGAAGTTCTCCAGAGGCCTGGTAATGAACTAACGACTGGGGTGCGACTGTGGCTCAGGGGTTTGGGAAGCGTATCTGTAACCGGAAAGTCGCCGGTTCGATCCCTGGGCTCTCTGTCCTGGTCGTTGTGTCCTTGGGCAAGACACTTTACCCTACTGGTGTTGGCCAGAGGGGCCGATGGCGCGATATGGCAGCCTCGCTTCTGTCAGTCTGCCCCAGGGCAGCTGTGGCTACAACTGTAGCTTGCCTCCACCAGTGTGTGAATGCGCGAATGAATGAATAGTGGCATTGTAAAGTGCTTTGGGTGCCTTGAAAAGCGCTATATAAATCCAATCCATTATTATATTATCATTATTAATCATGTGATTCAGGTGTGCTGACCCAGGGTGAGCTCTAAAACCTGCAGGGACACCGGCCCTCGTGGACTGGGATTGGGGACCCCTGACCTAGACAAATTAACCTTGGTGACAGGAGAAATCAGCATCCAACTCGATCTCTCGAGTATCTCTTC
This sequence comes from Haplochromis burtoni, assembly GCF_018398535.1. Taxonomy (NCBI): domain Eukaryota; kingdom Metazoa; phylum Chordata; class Actinopteri; order Cichliformes; family Cichlidae; genus Haplochromis; species Haplochromis burtoni. The sequence continues at coordinate 1,855,435 of NW_024582422.1, forward strand.
CACCCTAACCACTGTACCACAGCAGGCTAGAAATTGTCAGATTTGGTCATGACAAAAGCCATCCTTTAGAAAAAAGGCACTACAGACTCTAGATGATCTCAGACATTACTAAACTCCAAATTTCTGGTCCTGAAAGCTGCGTTTTGCAGACTCAGGGCTTCACACGGCCTTCACTTCGTCTTCACTCTGCAATTCTCACTCCTGATGGCGTCTCTTTCCTCCTCCACTGTGTGAGGAAATCCGGCCTGGCATTTAGAGTCTGACGAAAAGGTTGATACGGCCACACTGCTCCACTCTGACTGAATGGTGTCGGGCAGCACTTTGGGCGGCGTCCCCCGGCACCCTTCATCTGTGCATCTGCTTCCTCCTCTGCTCTGCTCCTCATTGTAATTGCTTTTCCCGCCACATCCCCTCCACTTTACAACATGTGGCGCTAATATCAGCAACCTCTCTCAGATTGTGCCATTTAGCTTCTATTTAAATGCTGGGGGGAGGCAATGGTGGGTGCAAAGGGTGGAGGGGCTGAGGTTGGCTGTTCTTCTTCTTCTACATCAAACTGGTTTATCTCGGTAAATGCCCGCCGGCCATTCGCAGGTCTATTATTGCTTGTTGCAGCAACTGATGATCCAACCAGGTAAGCAGCTCCTATTAGAGGAAGCTTCATTTACTGCAGTGTCCCCCATTCCCCCCTAAATCCCTGCCTCCTCCACCTTCAACCCCCTCCACCACCACCACCTCCTCCTCAGGCCCATAATGGATGGTCGTGGTGCTCGACTTGCATGCAGGAGAGGTTTAATTAAATCATAGTCCAATCATAATCCATGTTGTTAATTAAACTGGATAATTTATAAGTACAAAAGAGGGTATTTATTAGCTGCTCTGCGGTGGTGGCAGAGCTGTAACGTGCACGCTCCCCGTGCACGGACACTTACACCTATGCTCCCCGGCCCCCCCTCTCCCTTCCTGCCTTCCAACCTTTTACTATTGATGCCCCCGTGTGATTGATAATGAGACAGAGACTGCTGTACTATTTGTCTAATGGCCGTGCAATTAAATTCCCTTGTAAATGACCCATGCCTCATTTCATCCTAATCTATGGAATTTTGATTGAATTTGTCAGCCCTAATTGAAAAATACTGCTATTTAATGTCTGCATTGCAGTTGCAGATCAGGCCGCCTTTAATGAGATCGTGTCCCAGTGACCCTGAGGAGGAGGAGGAGGAAAGGGAGGGAAGGAGGAAGGAGGAGGAGGGGGAGTGCCCTTGACTCAGCCTAGGAGAAGAGAGGAGGGTCCACTGGGAGATCCGCAGGAGGTCAGGGGTCACCGGGATTCATAAGATGGCCCGTGTGTTCGCCGGCGGCATCGACAAGCTTCGTATTAATTGATGAGGAAGCCATTACAGGATTCATTAGAAGGGAGCTTGATGCCGGCGTGCGAGCAAATATTGTGATTTAGAGCTGTGTTTTGCAGGAGATGGATCGCGGGATAATCACTCCGCCAACGACTTCAGACCTCATCAGGAGCCACGACAACACGAGCCAGAGGACGAGTCAGAAAAAAACAAACTTAAAGCAGATGGAAGAGGCGCTGATGGCAGGATTCAGAGGATTAAAACACAGAAATATGAATTCCCGTGTGCATGCATTACAGTATTTGCAGGCTTTAACATGTCTGTCATTTAAATGCTTAATAGCCTCCCACGCAGACAGCACAGAAGCATCATTAATGGATTAAACTGAATGAGAAACTTGTCTCATTAAATGTATACATTTTGTATGTATTTATTTATTTATTTTACACTGACTCTGCACCTGTGTGAATGGTCAAACTGCCAGATTTCAGGATGATAGGTGAAAGCACTAAATGAAGGCCTGCTTTAGAAGATCCTTCGATTAAATTAACACAACGTCTCATTTCACATATTTGCTTATAAGCTACTAATGTCTGTATAACCAGACTTCAGTTTTTGTAAATGAACAGCTAAACAAACAGCAAGGGCCTTGGGTAGGTTTGGTTAGACTGGTGTTAACCAGTAGGAAGCCCCCAGCTGGTCCAAACTAACTTTAAAGGGTAGGTTAATATTGGCTTCATAATGCAGTGCTTTACATACATTTCCTTCACACGTGAAAGATCCCTGGTTTGAGGCCAGTAGGAGATGCAAATCCCTTTGGGGTTGCATCACGAAAAAGCATCCAGAGTAAAAATCTGCCAGATTAAAAATACAGTGCAAACCCCGGTGAATAAGGGATCAGATAGGAATCTTTAACGGGCATATTTAATGTTTCAGCCACTGATGGCGCCATATGTAAACACTGACATCAACATTTACACAAGCACCGGGGGCACGCCAGAACGCCATCTCTGAATGATAGCTGAAAAAAATCTTTGCATCACTGCTGGTACTGAGGAAACAGAAGTCTCATCTTTCCAAGTCGTTGAAGCGTTTCTCTCCTCATAAATCTGAAGTACCACTGAAATGGTGGTAAAAACTACACAATCGCACACTCCTGTCTTCAGCCTGAGAGACGCATGACCCACTGAAACAAAACCAGTGAACGTGAGGTCATGTTTTGCTGCCTGCTACCATTCACAAAGGTGACAACAGCAGGTATCAAGTGGACTTGCGCTGGCAGTGGTTCCTGAAGAGTTGTGCACCTTTTGGACTCATAAGCCACAAGAGAAATGTCAATTTAGTCAGTTATAACCAAGATTTTAAGGAGAATTTAAATGGACCTTGGTAAAGGTAGCTAAAGGCTTAATCTTAACCATCATTACCCACCCAAAGCTATAAATCAGTTGGCAAACCAAGAGATCATAAAACACAAGCCAAAAACAGAAAGGAGGAAAAATGTCAATGTCAGTCTAAGTTATGGCTAATGGTTTGGGTGATTCATGTTTTTCTTACGTTTGGAAACATCTGGTTTATGGCATTTATTTTGGTTTCTGCATCATTAACATTTTGGATGATTTACTAGTGATACATTCTCTCAGATAAAGGTAAATGACAACAAACTCTCTGTTGTCTGAGCAGGAACTGACCTTTCTGATTATTAACTAATGACTGCTCAAACCAGAGGTGCCAGACAGGAGGCAGAGCAAACCTGAGTCAGTCTTCATTTAGTTTAAAGACTCACTGAAATGAAAACTGCTCACTCTGAAATTAATTCATGTTTTTTTATGCTAAATATGTGTAAAATAAAAAAAAAATTTTCCAGGGTGCAGTAAGTAAGGACGCTGAACACTTATGAGAGATTTTGGAACCAAGTGTGAGACAAACAAAACATTAACTGTGGGAATACATTTAGAAAAACACATTCATCACTAGGAAAATCAATGCCAAGGAGCAGTGAAGCTATTTGGACCTTTCAAAGAGAGTGCTCTTTTTTTTTCTTTTAACATTTTACCCATCAACCCAATTATTCTTCAAACTTTTTGTCTTTGATGTTGTTCTGCTTTTAAAAAAATCTAAATTATGTGTAACAGTGTCAATTTTAATAAACTGCCCAATATAAATTATAACTAGAAGTGTCATAATTCAAAGTCTGACCAGATGGTGGCGGAGCTGTCTAGCTGTTCAAACACCTAAACACAATGATACAGAAATGTGTCTGTTTGTATGGACGTTTGTTTCTACACAAGTAATATAATAACATCATAACTACAATTTTAAGTACTTGTACTTAAAATTTGTAGATACAGCATTTCTTTTATTACTTTGCTGAAACTATACAAATAAATGGAAAATGTGTATGAATATAAGTCCTAAAACAGTCCTGTTTGCTCCCACCTGGTGAATCATAAAAAGCTGCTCATTTTAAAAATGAATAAATAAAGTTTAATTGAGCTTTTGTGATTTGTGTTTCTACAAAGTATTTAATCTTTTTTTTTTAAAGACCACAATAATATAAGGACAAATATACTTACAGCAGTTATCATTTATACAGGTCTTATTCACATGAGTGCTGCTACTTTACTCATACTGGGTCACTCACAGCACCACCTACGTGAGCCATGTTCCCACAGCTATGGCCTGAATAAACGAAACAAAATTAGTAGTAGTAGTGCAAAGGACTTGGTTTGTGAGTGATGAGGGTTACTCAGACCATGGCTCAGATTGGTGACATGAGTGGTCGGGTAGTGGGGTGTGGGGGAAATAGTATTTGTTAACAGTCTGAATAGTTCAGGGGAAGAAGCTGTTTGTGTTGAGAGGAGAAGAAAGAAAATTAGCTTCTGCCAACACTCAGACCATTTAAAGCAGCACAGCATCAAGATTTATATTCTGTTATTTTTTATTTTACTAAGTGGTGGTGTTCCACAGAGCTCCATATACGACTCTATTTTTGTTTGTTTTTTAAATTGTACAGCCTTCTACGTGGGGGCTTTCTGTGTGAATTAAGGTAAATGTCAGTTTATATGCAGATGATACTCTGATTTATTGAAACGTGTCCAAACATGCAGGATTGTAATTTAAATCATCATCATCTGCATATAACTTGATATTCACCTAATCACCAAGTGGGAACATGGACAATTAAAAACAATTTGTATTCTATGGTTTAACTTTTAAATGAGCTGGTGTTTAAAAAATGGTTCATCCTTATCAGGGGGCTTATGTATATCTTTATTTGCAGAACTGAAAATTTAATTAAAAAGATGTGGACCTAATAGTTATTCAGTTTTCCTCAATTTTGAGTGCATCTGAAACTCTTTGGGATTATTAGCACTACACTGTATGATCGATTTTATGAATACAATGCATCATGTTAAGCTTATTTAGTCGTGAATATATGTACTGCAAATGATGAAAGTTTATGACCTCTTAAAAGATAGAATAAAAAATATTTTAGTCCTAAATATTCTTTCAGTGTGCTTTTCTGTGTTAAACCTGGGTGATAAAGTGCTGGAGCATTACAATGTGATATGACAACAAGACAAACAGACAAACTTCTGAATCATAGTGTCTGGATTTAGCTGCTGAAATAACAAGACAAGACTGCCGCCATCGGGTGAAACTACAAATTACAGAATTAATTCTTAGCACGCTTTTACAGAAAACCTTTCTCTATGCCAGCAGTCTGATCTGACCCTCCACAGAAAAAAAGTAAATTCTCTGCCATCTAATGTTTAAAAACAAACATATATGATTTGGTTATGAAAGGATGGATGTCATCACAGATGTAGGTGAATGTCAGGCACCAAAGAGGCTTTTAACTCTCAGCCAGAGAAGGACAAAGAAGCTTTGACTTTAAGCCTGCTGTCCAGCCTTCAAGGAGGAACATGAAGCAGCTACAACACTCTGATGAATGTCCAAGAAAAAAAATGAATTGAACTAAAGCATCTTTCCTCTGTGTCTACAAAAAGGCTCTAAACATCACCGTGCACATAAATCCTGCAGCTCAGGAGCTCCGATTATTTGCCGGATCACTATTACCTGGTGATTTATGCGGATTTTTAAATGATCTGTATCTGTAGCTTATTATTTACAATGATGTGTTTTCTCGGGCCTAAATGGCCCGAGGTTCCACTCTGTGTAATTGCCATTCATCCAGGATACCAAAGCCGCCCTATCCCGTCATCTCAGCCAGCCAATCATCGCGTAGAGCGCGGGGAGTGGGGAGGAGCCCTCTCGGAGAAGGCAGCGCAATTAAACTGAGGGGAGCGCAATTTAAATCCAAAACACTGCTGGACGCGCGCCGAGTGGGTGAAAAAACACACACGCTTACAGACACATACACCGAGGACACACACAAACCCACACCGTGTCAGCGGATGAGTAAGGGAGAAGAACCCGCTGCTGTGACACCGGGTCCGGTCAAGTTGAAGTGGAGCGGCGCGGGACCCTGAGGTGCGCACTGTGCGTCAGTGCGAGCGGAAACACGCACAGTGGATTCTCTGGTTTTGTTTTTTGTGTGGAAACTAAAATCAGGAGGAAAAAGTGTTGCTCTCTCGGCTCCTCTTAGGGACTCTCTCTCCTCCGCCGCACTGATGGGATGCTCTTCTCTGCTGGGATTATCGCTCCTCTGAGCCTCTGTGGGCTTTCCTCACAACGGCGGTGACCCCCGCGGCTCCTCCGCCCGCAGCGACTCCTCTCCGGTCTCCTCCGAGCTCCAGCGGTCGTTCATATGAGCGCAGCGTTCAGTCCGTCCTTCATGGTGATGCAGCGGCCACTCGGAAGCACCACCGCCTTCAGCATTGACTCTCTGATCGGGGGGCCACCTCAGCCCAGCCCGGGACACTTCGTCTACACCGGGTACCCGATGTTCATGCCATACCGGTCGGTGGTGCTCCAGCCGCCCCCACCGCCACCCCCGGGCCTCCAACAGGCGCTCCCCACCGGACATCACCCGCACCCCCAGATCCCGAGCCTGCAGAGCGGCTTCTGCTCCAGCCTGACGCAGGGCCTGACGCAGGGCATGGCGCTCACCTCTACCCTCATGGCCTCGCTCCCCGGCGGCTTCTCCCCGTCCCAGCAGCACCAGGAGGCAGCCAGGAAGTTCGGCTCTCAGGCACTGCATGCGGTCTTCGACAAAGCTCAGGAGCTGCGGCTGGACGCGGAGGACGGAAAGAGCTTCCTGCAGGGGAAGGAGTCTGCGGCGCTGCCGGGTTTCCACGACACGGACACGCCGGTACACGCATCCACAGGTAGGCGGGTTCCTCATCCCGTTCCCCGCTGAAAAATTCATCATTTTATCTGATTTCAGTGAAGGAAATAAATCCTAATTTTAAAGACTTTAGTTCGTTTGATGAGATGTTATGTTGAGAAATAAATGAAGCTGAAACGCGAGAATATTTCCTCATTGTTTACAGAGTTCCACGTGTTTAAACAAAAACCGTCCAGGTTTGATCTGTTTTATTGAAGCAAGAAATTAACTACAAATATATGTATATATATATATATATATATCTGCTTTTTAACGACGATTTTCAAAAAGAAACTGGGACATTTAAATTTGATTTTCTTCAGTGATTTTAAACGTTTTTATTTGCGTTTTCAAAATAAATTATTCGGGAATTATTCGCAGGCCCAGCGCTCATTTTTAATTTCTGTAAATCAACATTTTAAAGCTTTAAAAGAAATAACAATAATAACAATAATTGATTAATTTAAAAAACCAAACTTCACAATTCTCATAAAAGTGGGATCCATGTGGGTCGATTTAATCTCTAATAATTATTGAAATTATTCTGATTGATTTTTGTCTTTGCCGATAAATCATCTTGATTTGAATGTTCACTGACAGGGGAGGAAAAAAATCCTGCGCCACCGCTTTTATTGCTTCCTCATATAAAACAAACACATTTGTTCCCTCTCGGGTCCCTTATTTGTGATGATCTCTGACACCTTAGAGTGTCACGCTGAGGGGGAGGTGCGGGGGAAAGGCCGCGCGGAGACACTCCGCGCGTAATTACGCATGAAAATAAAAATCCTCACGGAGCGCGTTCTTTGGAGCCACACTAACCTCATGATGGATATTGACACGAGACACGACAACTGCACCCCTAACCCCACCACGCACATACCTCCACCCCCAACGCAGCCACCGCCCTCCTCACCCCTTCAGCTTCCACACGTCACAGTTTCGCATTAAAAATGTAAATCTAACCTCATATTTAATTATTCTAACAGCATCTCCTCCTAACATATCTCTCACAGAACTTTTCTTCTTAACATATTTAGAAAAATATAAAGTTTTTGGCTTTTACATGTTAATCAATTTCCCCCCAAACACGCGGAGCATTTAAAGAAATCTTAAGTGCGCATTTTCGCTCATTTCTTACATGTAATAGCTGTAAATTAAACTTTGCGATTAATAAAAAGTGCAGATTGTGAGAGAAAATTATTTTATTGGGTCGCTTAATTTATTATTCAGAATGAAATAATCAGAAATCTTTTGTAAAGAAGCATCAAAACTGTGAAAATAAGAGGGGAAAACGGAAGAAGCGCGTTTAAATATTTTGGTGACTTTTTGTCACTTTTGTTTCTGCCTTAAACTGATAAAGTTTGTTGGTTTTGTCCTGGTCTCACTGGTGGTGCTGTGTGTCCCTCCTCTTCCTCACAGTCAGAGCACACAGCAAAGAAGACTCCAAGGAGGAGGAGTGCGGCCGAAAGGACGAGAGCTTCTCCATGGACAGCGACCTGGACTATAGCTCGGACGACAACCTCACCTCCATGTGCCACAAAGAGGACGGAGACGGAGGAGGGGGAGGTCTGGATGAAGGCCCGCACCTGCACGGGCCCCCCGGCGGCGGCTCCGGGACGGGAGGAGGAGGCGCGGGGGGCGGAGGCGGCGGGAAGAACCGGCGGAGGAGGACGGCGTTCACCAGCGAGCAGCTGCTGGAGCTGGAGAAGGAGTTCCACTGCAAGAAGTACCTGTCCCTCACCGAGCGCTCCCAGATCGCGCATGCGCTCAAGCTGAGCGAAGTGCAGGTGAAGATCTGGTTCCAGAACCGGCGCGCGAAGTGGAAACGCGTGAAAGCTGGAAACGTGAACAACAAGTCCGGGGAGCCGTCCCGGAACCCCAAAATAGTGGTGCCCATCCCCGTGCACGTGAGCCGCTTCGCAATAAGGAGTCAGCACCAGCAGATGGAGCAGGCCAGACCGTAGAAGAAGAAGCGGGAGGACCGAGGCCGGACTGAGAGGCCGCGAGCCGCGTTTAAAGGGGGAGGGGTTGTTTTATTGTGAAAATATCGGATTCAAGATTTTAAAAAATCGCAGAACTCATTAAAAAAAGGAAAGAAAGAAAAGAAAGAAACGTGAATGAGTTTAATGTGATGGGTTTATTATTTTTTATAGTTTCTATTTTAACAGATTTCTTTCATCGAAGCTTAGAGAAAAGAAAAAATATCAAATGAAGTGAATGAAACTGATCTGAAAATGTGACAAATTCAAACATAAAGGAGGATAATTCAAAAATAATCATGTGATTATTTTTCATGAAGTAAAATCTTTAAAAATCTTCTCACTGCATCGCTATTACTTTCGGGATATCTTTGCGATAATAATTATCTTTATTACATTTCATTTGATTTTTATAAAATAATTTTACATCATTGAAGTGAGAAATCAGAAAAAATAAAAAGTAAAATCTGAAAATAATTAGTATTCATCACTGTTTAAAGAGGTGCGATTCTTTTCTCTCTTTTTTTTTCTTTTTCAAACTGCGGCACCGATGCAAGAAAATTCCGCTTTTTCTGAACAGAGTTGGTTTGATCATAAAACATGTGGACATCTCCACAAACTAGGAACCCGACTGACTGCAGAGGCTGACTCCGGACTTCTTCTTCTCTGCAGGAAGTTAAAAAATAAATAAATAAAAGAACACCTGAAGCCTGAGCGCGTGACTGAGCGGCACCAAAAACAAAAAAGAGACAGAGAGAAAATTGCGGCAGGAGGAGGAAGACTCAGACTGACGGGTTGTTTCGGCAACATGTTGATCAACCCACACCCTCTCCCCTCCTACCCCCACATGTACATACTTCCGGGACCAAGCAGAGGAGTCGTGTGTTTCTGTTTGTTTGGATTGAATGAAGCTGCTAATTTATTTACACAAAACTTGTGACGAGAAACAAAAAAAAAAGATGAATTAAAGTGTGCATTAAAAGATGATCAGATGTTGAACAGCTGCAGTGTCTCCATTCATGCCCGGAAATCATCTTTATCTTCCTGCCACTTTAGTTAAACTAAATAAATAAAAAACACGGGCATTTTTTTTTGTTACCAACATCATCAATGACAGCTAGGCCGGAAGTTTGTATTTTTTACAAAATAAATGTCTAGATTATTTTTTTTTTATTCTGAAGGCCTTAAAGCTGATTTCAGACATGAAGGAAACGCAACAAAGCTGAAATGAGTCAGAAAAACTAGGTTAAAGATTAAATTCTAAAACGTTTTATTGTATTTATTTATAATTTGCTTTAAACTGCAGTTTGAGTGCACTTTAAATTTTAATTGTTAAAAAAATGAAAACAGTATTACAATGTCGTTAAACTTTGATGTGTGTTCAGCCTGTTGCGCGGACTGAATTGCGCATTCTCGTAGCATATTAACAAAGTTTCAGGCAAACGGGAGCGCGCCATGGCGTCTCCACCGAGAGCATTATCCTAAAACATCAGCGGCTAAACAAAAAAAGGAAGAGGAGAAATTCACCTGAACGTGACGTCATCCCACCAGCTGCACGTGCCTGCATGGCGGCGATGGTGGTTGAGGTGGGGGGCGGCATGAGGCCTCACGTTCTCGCCTGATATCAGAAACTGCGTCCTGATTGGCTCTGAAGTTTACCTGAAACAAAATTAAATCCTCAGAGTGAAACCCAGGAGTCAGTTTGGATGTAGATGCGCCTGTGCGCACTGACGCATGCGCTGTTTAGGCCTATTATCACATTAAAAAAAATAATCTCACCCTTAAAATATTCCCATTTTCAGAGTGGCTTGAAGAAAAGGAAACATGTGGATACAGTTGCCCGTGATGTTTTTTGATGTTGAAGCCTTTTCAGGTATATTATATTGATAAAATGAAAATTTATTGCACATTTCAGACTCTTAATGAAGAAAATAACAAATGTTCTTCGGGTTGTTTTCACTTGTAAAATTACAGTAATTTAACGTTTACTTAGTCTGTTTTTATACAGAAATGCGGGAAATTTAAAGGTACATTTCCGACACTTTTACTCCTCAAAATACTGGCACCGTCACACTCGATACCAGAAAAAATGTTCTCATGTGCAGCAGCCTGAGTCAAATCCATCATCTCACCCACAATTAGCAATTTGGCCAAATCTAAATGAATGACTGCATCTTTAAATCTAGTTTCTTTCTGCTCTAACGTTAGCTTCCCGCTTAAATTCTACAGTTTCTACATGGACCCTGGTTATAAGCGAGGAAGTAAAGGCTCTGTCTTCACCCGTTGCGTAATTGTGATGATTGTCGTGACGTCAGAGCTGTGGATGAGGAATTCTGAATTAATGTGACTCTAAGTGTCAATAAAAACCAGATGTGAGCTCAGACTAAGGCGACAGAAACCTAAATCCGGACTGGACCCTGCACAGTGTGAACAGTCAGCGCTGCCTGCGACTCTAATGACTTTTTTTCTTTTTTTGCAAATTGTAATCAACTCCAGCCGTCGCAGGCGACTGATAAATGAGACCCGGGGGATCAGCCTCAGCCCAGCTACCCCCGCCTCCCTGAATTAACACCAACTCGCCCGGCTGCAGCTCAGCTCCTGCTGATTAATTCTGACGTCAAGGAGGCCAAAACGCATCTTCTCCTTCTTCTTCTTCTTCTGTGGTGGTCACCACAGGGAGATCACTGAGACTCCTGTAATTAAACGATTCCCAGAAGCCCTTGGAAAAGCTGACAGATTCTCTCATTCAAAACTCCCACTGAAAAAATCCCTAATTTAAAATTTTCATCAAGCAATAACTTGTTCGAGTTTGATGTAATAAAAACTCTTTTTAGGAACTAAAAAACAACCCCATCCCTTCTCTCATTTTAGATTTCCATCACACAATAACCGAAAACAAACAAGTGAGTTTCTAATAATGACAAAACAACAAATATATTGATTTCTGAATCTTTAACACTCTGGAAAATGTTAACTTTAGCTTTTTGAAGCTAAAACTTTTAACATGATTGAGTCTCTCAAACTCCAGTTAAAAAAATCCCTAATTTTAAATTTAAATAATTCAAAAATTGTCAGGTTTCTTATAGAATAATAATAATAATTTTGAGTAAAAAATAAACAAAAAGAGACTTTGCTTGAGTGTCACCTGCTGATGAAGATACCATAACAGTGGACGAAAGATGCTAAAAATCTAGTAGGTACATATCCAACAACTGAAAAATTTCTGCTTTAGTGGTGAGAAGTAAAACCTCATTTTGGTGTAAATCTAACACCGCATTCTGACCCTTCCATCTAAATGTCACAGCAGAAACTGAGGCTCATCAGACCAGGTAACATTTATTTTTATCTTCTATTGTCAAGTTTTGGTGAGCATGTGTGAATTGTGAGCCGCTTTGGTCTTCTGCTGCTTCTACATGTTGTGTGGTCAGTGATGCTCGTCTACATACTGTGGTTGCAATGAGTGGTGATTTTAGTTGCTGTTGCCTTCAAAGAAGTCTGGCCATTCTCCTCTGACCTGGGAAAATATATTTTCTCCCAAAGAACTGCTGCTTACTAGACTAACCGTAACCCTCACTCTTTTGGCCCATTCTCTGCAAACCTCAGAGATGGTTGCGGGGCAAAATCTCAACCATTCTTAAACTTTGACTTGTTTCATCATTTGAATGATTTGTGGGCTAACCAGAACTAATGAACTTTGTAAAGTACCACATCAGAGTGGTTTATGTGGTTTTATGTATACTTTTACATTATGGTAATACTCGTTCGCCACCTCCTACACCACAAATAGAGAAAACTAATATAAACCAAAGTAAAATTCCCACAGGTGTGACCAGGAAATGAAAGAAAATATGAAATACATGCCTAAATATTGAAGAAATCCACTTCAAAAACACTGACCACACACACACTTCAAGTTATAATAAGAAGCATTATTCTTGTCTTTATTGAAAAGAGACACATTACAGTAGAAGACTCTGTATTAGGTAGAATTTTCATACAACGGTACTGTACATCAAACAAAAATTCAATAACAATAATAACAACAACATCAACAACAATAATAATAATTATTAGATTAACAGTGACAATAAGAACAATAATGTGTCTGGATGATAAATCAGAACAACAATAATAAAAAGTGGATGGAGAAAATTATACAAAAATGTAGGTTTAAGGGGGCCGAGTCTTCCTCGAGGGGTGCATTTATAAATAATGTAGTGGACAGCCCAGTTGGGTGGGGTTAAGGAGGCTACATGAGGTAACACAACTAGACATTGACCATATTATTTCTTCGTTCTGTTGATGTCTATGTACAAGTGTTGGCGGTGGCGAGAGCAGTGCAGACATATTAACGCAGTTACCATGACATAATTTATCTACACGCAGGCGGCTTCAGCCGAAAGATCCTAGGCTAGGAAACATATTGCGCCATGCTACTGGCCACTGAGCTAACTGACCGCTAGCTGGAGCTTCACAGCATGTTTTAGCTTCAAAATATACACAAAAACAGATATTTTCTATGTTTTCTCCTCAATTATGAGACTAAGAAAATGTGAACGGAACAACAGAAACATCTGTGAAGAGTCAAGTCTTCATATTCAAGGAGATACAGCACCCCATATGCTCTGCTAGCAGAGTTTAGCTAGCTGCTCTTCACACCATGTTTCTATTATCCACATATTGTTTTCATGTTCTGCTAAACTTCTAATGGAAAGCAGATGACTGACTTAGATTGTTTACTTGGAAGCTGGGAAAATCTTTTTTAAAACAATGTTTGTCACAGTTTGCATTTTTATGGTGGGAAGTTTAGCTTATGCCCCTCTTCCCCTCACTTAGCTTAGTTCAGTTAACTTATCTACAGCTTATGAGCCTCGATGTTTCGATTCTCTATTCCTATTTCACTATTTATTTGATTAATATTTAAAAGGGGAAATGCACTGTTAACCTAAAACAATGCTGGCTTGCTCACTGCTAGGTGTTAGCTTAGGTGACAGATGACTCAGCAATTTTTCGATTTTAGCTTTGAGTCTCAAACCTGAATGAGCATAAATCTGCAGCAAAGTGACAACTAATGTTCACCTCCTCTCTATTAGCTATCACCAGCTAACTGATCTCTAGTTGCATTAACAAGCGCTTGTAAACGGAAACTCTAGCGCAATGCTCTCGTTAGTTTGTTTACTACTATCTACAGTTAGCATTATTATTAATTACAATTCAAATTTTTCTGCTCACACGATTTTAAAATAAAATAAATACAATTTTATTCTAAAGAAAACAACCTGAAGCCGCCACCGCTTAGAAAAAGCCAATGTCAGTTACTGACAGAACATAAAGGAAGATGGTAGAAGAGTTGTGTTTAAGATAGATGAAATAAAGCAGTAAATTAGTGCATTTCTGTCATAAATAAATGGACGTCTTTTTTCCCTGTCCTGTTTCTGGACAGCTGTGGGATGGGTCAGATATGAAAACAAACTAAAATCATCCAATAAAAATAATAGTCTTGGTTTGTCATTTACAGGAAATAGAATGGTGTCTTGAAAATGGCTGGTAAGGAAAATGGAGCGTGACACATATAGCAACAACAAAAATTAGGAACATCAAGGCAGGCGTGCAAAAACAAAAAAGGCAAAAGGAGGACAAATGTGTTCATGTTGATAGAAAAACATTTGTTTCTTGCTTTTTGATCCTTCTTCCATTTCTACAGTGTGTTTTTGTGTTTTCATGTGAATATTAAAGCGATGTTAGCATACAAAGTTAGGATGTGAGCGTGAAGGTTTTTATGAATATTGCTTGGATACACAGTCGGGTTGAGAGCTGCTACTCAACCGCTGCAGCAACATTTACATTAGAGGGCGAAACAGGAGAAAGTTGAAGATCTGAGCTGAGGAGCAGCATACTGTCTGAATCATCACATAAATGTTGAGTTTGGGAAACTAGTTCCCCAACTATCTTCACCTGAAGGCCTTCATTCTACACATTTCAACAACCAACGGAAAAATCTATATCACCAGGATTAAGAAAGGTGTTTTTAAAACACCTGAAATCAACCTGCAACCCTATCATTTAATCCAAATGGACCTTTGTGCCAGTGGTTCCCAACATTTCTAGCTCATGGTGATTTTAAAATATAAGGGCTAGTATGAAGTAAACTTCATCTTGTCTAACAGTTAATGGCCATGCAGACCAATTGGACAAATGTAAACACATCCATAAACATTCAGGGTAGTCTTAATGTATGCTGTCCGCTGTCCAGCTTGACTTTGTCCATGTGCTCATTAAATAATCAGATTTGAGCCTGACTCAAACTCAACCACATCTAGTGCTATTGTGGCCCCAAATGCCCCCAAAAGTAAACTCAACACTTTTATACTGCGTCTTAACTTAATTTTTACCACATTTGTTAAAGTCAGGGTAGACCTAAATTTGAGAAGATGTAGACGTTTTATAAGCTTCCCTTTGGGTTTGTTCTTTCTCATTAAAAAAGCAACTTGGATCTGTATTTTCTAATTTCCTTTGCTGTAAACCGTCCGTTGACCCTTTAGTCTGTAAAGATTCTCATGTTGGGAACCACAGGTTTAGACACCTGCAAAAGTTTTTCTTCCTGGTTTCTTCATGGTTCAGCACAGAGCCAAAACCATACCATAACACATTAGAATAAACCACTTCCACTCTGCAACCTCACATACTCTAAGTACTTACTGTGTTCTCTAATTTACATGATGCTTCGAATGAAAGAGAGAAAGCAACAGAGAAAGAGAGGAGGATTATTTACAACAAAGACGTTTTCAGACCAGAGAAGAAGAAAAAGAAGCCCTTCTTAGTGATTCGCTGAGCAGATCAGGGAGACTGCCTGATTGGACGGGATAGATAAAAAAGTGGCGGTGATGGCAGGGGCCACCAACCGTCTCCCCATCATTGTGTCTGGATAGATAGCAAACATTAAAACCCCCCCCAAAAAAACCAAAACAAAAACACCTGAAGACAATAATTTCCCTTTTTTGCTCCGACAGCTGCTTCTGTATCTTTTCCATTTTTTTCCATTAATAAAATTAACTTCAGGGACAGAGTTCAGATTAAATGCTTTTTCATCAGGATGTAAACCAGGTTTGGGTTTAAGATGCTTACAGTTCACTCAGTTCAGACGATAAAACCTTCAGCATAAGAAAAGGTTTGAAATTCTACATATAGATGCTCATCAGCAGGTTAATTCCCAGCTGAGCCAGGATGTGGATGGCAAACCAAATTTATAAACCAACTTATGCCACAAACTATCGGCAACATACAGAAAAATGTTCAACCGCTCGATCGACCACTTTGCTCTTATGGTGATTAATGAATAATGCAACGAACATGTTTCAAAAAAGTGCAACTTTTACGTTGAAGCTGAATGGTCCCCATTTCCAGCTTTTGTCGCACCCTTTGCAGTTTTACTATCGCTTGGGCAAGTAATTGGTCAGTGTTTGCAGACAAGGAGAGTCTTCCAAGCAATTGCAAGAAGGTTTTCAGTACAGTACTGTACACCTCTTTGCAACCACCTAGTGACTGCCAGCAACCTTTAGCGACCAGTTGCCAACCAGTGACCAGTGGCTGCCAGAGGGCCACCAATCGATCTTTTGGTTCGATGCCTTAGGCATCCAACCAATTAAGTGAAGCCAGCAATTTTGAGCAACTTGAGTGCTGAATGTAGTCGGAAGTAAGTGAAGTGAAAACAGGTTGTTTCATCTAAAGAACTCGCTGGGAAAAAAGACAATGAGCGCTGACGATCGACAGTCCCCAGTCCCTGAGCCTGGCAAGAGCTTCTGTACACTTAATGACTTTATACACCCGATAGCTTAAAAAAAAAGGAAAAACAAAAACCCTTCCCCTGTTAGCATTTTTTACCATTGGTCCAGCAATGCACATCGAGATACAATATACACAGTCGAGAAAAATGCCTTAAATTAAAGTAGAAAAAGTGTCTAGGACATGCGATCTATCACACTTATGTTTTACCTCTAAGCTGATATATTTTTTTAACATCAAGATTTTTTTCACATTAAAAAAAAAAAGAACAAAAATGTGTAAAGCCGGTTGGTTTGCAGAAAATTTAAAAAAATGACAGCTGAAAGAAGGTGAAGAGGTCGTAAAGAATCCTCGAGAGATTTGCAGTGAAGATGATGTTGATGGGTGGCTGCCTCAAAGAAGATACGAAGACTTGAGTTTCCTTCTCATTGATTTGATCTCACAGTTTCAGGTTGTGGACAGAAGATGATATGCTTTCAGTTCAGTTTGTTGTTGAGTCTGAGCGGGAACTGGCCTTTGTAGTGTGAAATCTGAGGCTGTGTGACGAGGTACAATATAACTCATTGACCTGCACAAGTCGTGTGACCATTTCCCAAAATGCTTTGATGATCGTGGGCTATGTTTCCCAACATGCTTTAGACTTCTTCTCCCAAACAGACGCCTGGCCGCAGCGTCACCACTGACCTGTGATCAGTTTACTGGTGGTTGTCAGGTGAAGTGGGCAAAGCTAAAGTAGTGGTTCCCAAAATAAAACGTTCAGGATACTCCCAAATCGAAGTTTGTTTATTTTTCTCAGAGTCATCACAGGAAACTGTCTGGTCATATGAGCGCGGCACTGCCGGCGCTGCTGCAGCTGTTGTTACGATTGGTGTTGCGGCGTGAAAGGTTGGGTGTGGCCATTAGGGGGTTGCGTTCATCTGGGCAGCCATACTGAGCCAGCGTGTCCACACACTCCTGACAGCTGGCCTGGCGAGCATATGCCATTGCACTGTTGCCATGGGCGTCCCTTGCCATCAAGTCCACACCGTACTGCAGAAAGAATCAGAGAGGGATAGTCATCAATCATCTCCTGCCTCTAAAGCCCAGAATTACTGGAATACCAGCACTGTTTTTTCTTACCCAGATAAGGAGCTGCGTGATGACCACGTTGCCCTTGTGGCTGGCCAGGTGCAGCGCGTTGCGTCCATCTCCTTCTCCGCAGGTCTCGTTGACCTGCTGTCGGGACCCGTGAGCAAGCAGGAGCACGACTGCACGTAGATCCTCCTCGGCGGTTGCCCTCAGCAGCTGCTGGCCCAGTGGGAGATCAGTGCAGGGCAGCGACGCCAGAAAGAGACGCTGCTCGTACTTTGCCCGGATCCAGCGCTCACGCTCCTCCCTGATGGAGAAAAGAGAAGCAGACACCTTTAAGAACTGACAGCTATCTAATGGCTGTAGCATGAAGTGTCATATTGCTGCCCGAAACATGAAGCTGTAAACAGACTTTTTTGCTTTTGATTTGGACGTAAATTTAGCTTTAATACAACAACTAAACAAGCGTTTTTTGCCCTTAAATGCCCTTAAACTCTTCCTTTGAGTGTAAAATAAGACACAGCGAGAGGCAGAGGGACAGACGTGGTGAAAGGCCAAAGGACGTGGACGCATTGTTCGCCGATCGAGTATCATTAACTGCTGATCTGTCTAATCCACAACTCTGATCGCTCTAATCTCTGCTCTAATCCCTCCGTGTAAACAGCAGCTCATTCAGCCTGCTGGGATTAGTCCAGAGAGAGGACAGAGAGGAGGGAGTGTGTGGGGGCCGAACAGCCCTAGGGGAGAGATATTGAGCTGTCCCCCCTCCTCCCTTGCCCCTCTACTCTATTCTCACCCAGTAACAACACATCCTTCAGGGGTGAGATGGGAGGTTGCAGGAAATGGAGAAAGAGTAGAGGTTAAAAACTCTTCTTACTGCCTCACTCATTTTTTACTGGCACCCAAATAATCGTTCATCTAAATTTGGCTTGACTGTTCTTTAGATTCGATTGGATTCCTTTAGATTATCGTTTGTTTAGGTAGTTTTCAATATCAACAGTGAACTGAACCATAACCATAGTAACATAGTGAAGCCTCGACTTTCTGTGGTTCGGTTTGGGTTTGCACGCTCATCGACTACCAACTTGTAACTAAGAAGTCTTTAGTCAGCAAGGTAAAGGACTGATGTGAATGCCAGCATGAGTGAAGGATGTTGCTTTATTGATAGATGATGGGGCACAAAATATGCAACCAGAGTGTCTACGAGTGATCAGCTGTCAGCTACATGCTATGGGCCTCAAACAAATCTCTTTATACATGGACAGTCATCCAATGCTTACACGTTCAAAGGCACTCTAACAAGTTCAAGGTTCAACCCTCAAGCAACCAACCAAGTTAAAATGACAGAGTATATAAAGGAATACTTTACGCTGATTTAACCCAACTCATCTGTCACTTTGGCCTCTATGTACCTGCTTTTTGAGCAGGAACTCTTGCTGCTTTAGGTCTTTCACTTCAAAACATCACAGATTAGAAAATAGAATCACAATTTCAGTGCCCCTTCTACTTGAGTCAATGTAAAATTACTGCAGACCTCTTGTTGATCTCTTACAAATCACCATTTCTGCACACAATCATGCAAATAAAGCTGTTTTTTTTGCTTTTCCATTCTTTACCCTTGGACACACAATAGTTCTTGGATCTTAACTGTGATTACGGCACTTTCTACACTTAAGTCACCTGTTAAACTCTGACTCAACCCATCGTCTCCCGATAGAAGAATCTGTGTGATTATGAAATTTGGCGTAGTGTGTGGAGTAAAGTGGGGATGCTGGGAGGCTTGATGGGAGACAAACTGTGGGAACAGTGAGTGTTAAAAGTTTAAAAAAGAAGTTTTCAGTCAGTGTGGGAACCTGCAGAATCTCATTAACTCTCTTCCTGGATACCAGTGTGAGTGTGTGTGCAGGGGTGTGGTGGCGACGGCTAGCATCACGGAATGTCCCGGGGGCTTTCCCTTCCTGCCCCAGCCCAGAGAGAGAGTAGGGAGGCTGGGCTCCAGACTACGGCCGACAGCCCCCGGACAAAGCCTGGAGGTGTCGCTGGGTGTGTGTGTCTGCCTATGTTTGTTGGTGTGTGTGCTCAGCAGGGCTCTGGCCTTCTGTCCTCCAGAGGACAGGGAGGAAATGTGAGGCCACTGGACCCAGGAAACGCATGCCTTCCCCCGCCACCGGAGTTGCTAAGGGGCTGCAGAGAGCCGATGTAAGTCAGAGAAGAAGAGGGCTCAACCCTAGGTGCTCAAAGAGACAAACTGTTCTTTTCTGACTGGCTTCAAGAAGAAGCATGGCATATTTTGTATTATTGCCATCATATTTAAAGCAGGTCTTCACCAGTATTTTGACCCAATGGTGTCCTTAACATGTCCTGAAATGACATGTCATTTACATTCAAACACATTATATATATCAATGTCCTGCCTTGAAATACCAGCATCACTGCTTTTTTAGATAACCTGTACCTGTTTTTTCACCAACAGAGCTTCAGTCTTAGCACCCCCTGAGAACCAAAACAGGTTTGACAACCCAGTGAGGTGGTGTGGTAGAAAGCCCACTGTTGTCAGTGGTGCCAAATTAGGTGCCTGATATCAAAGACAGAATGTGGTCACCTCAGGCACACAGATCTGGATGTGTGTACTGTGTTTGTTTTGGTTCTGAATATAGTTGGTTGCTCGGTAGAAGCTTGAACTTTTAGAATCGATGTTTATTTTGGTACTGCTGTTGATTTTCTTTCTGTCAAAAGGGAGATATTCTTCCCACTGTCACCATGTTTTTGCTAATAAGGTCATCTGATTGTTGGGGTTTTCTCTGCATTGTTGTAGGCTCCTTACTTTACAGTATGAAACACCTTGAAGCAACTGCTGGTGTGATTTTAGCACTATATAAATAAGAATTGAATTGTATATTTCCCTATTTGTTTTTTTTGTTTTTTCTTTAGCATTCTTTTGGTTCTTCAATTTGTTTGGTGGTTTATTTATTTATGTATTTGGAATTTGTTTACTGTATGTTTGAGTGGTTATTGAGGTTTTGTTTGCTGGGTTATTGACAGTGTGTGCGGGTATTTGTTTATGGAGTGTTTAGTAGTTTGTTCACAGTATGTTTATGAGTTTGGTTATTTGTTGAGCTTCTGTTCTGTGGTTTGTTTACTGCACATTTGATTTTGCATTTTATTCTTCCTGTTGGTTTGTGTTTTGGTTGGAGAGTTTTTAGCATGTGAGTTTATTGACTTCTTATTTTTTGTACGAGTCGTTTTGTTTTGGTTATTGTTTAGCATATGTGTAGTTGTTTGTTTGGCTGCGTGTTTGGTGTGTGTGTGTGTCGCAGTAAACAGTGACTCTCCTTCATCACAAGCTAACGAGTCTTGAAAACACACAGCTCTGGACAGTGGAGAGGCTAATTGCACTAATTAACCACACAGAGCGTGTGTGTGTGTGTGCGTGTGTGACACTATGTGTTAACATGTGTCTGAATGTACGTGCTCATATTTTGTGTGTTAATCTGTGTGTGTGTGTGTCTCTTTTCACATCCCATTAGACAAAGAGCTGTGCCCCTGCACCAAGGCATGCTGGGTAGATAATTAAACATGAGTCCCGGTGAGATCGCTTGTGACAGGAAAACACACACACACACACACTGCAAGTATGTCAAGCAGAGCCCAGAGGGGTTATAATGTGTGTTTGTGTGTGTCAGTCAGTTAAATTAAATGATAAAAACTGCACCAGCCAGAGGAAACAAGCCTTCATGCATCTACTGTTTCTACTGTCCTCACTGCTCCGTTCACACAAACTCGAGCTCCTCCTGAATGAGCTCATGTCGGACGATTAGTAGGAACACGACTCTGACCTTCAGTTTATGCTGTTTTCACAGGATCTCATGTGGGCTGTCCCTTTGTGTGGTTCATGTTTTCACCGTTTCATTGCTGTAATGCTACTTTAATTTTTATTATGGCTTTGGGCATGGCATCACTGGTCTGTGGTTTGGTCTGCTAATTTGTTCTTAATAAAAGCCGTAGCATCTAAATTTATCCCAGACTTTATTCACCTCAGATGTCCTGTTCTAATAGAATCTGCAGGTTTTTTTCACGAGGTTTTCAAATCTTCTCACAACTAAGATTTTCAGTACAAAGCTACAAACACCAGATACAAGTTTAAAAGCTGGAATTTTCAGTGAGAACGCTCCATCAAGTTGAATTTCCAAATTGGAAAGTTGCAGAAGTCACACCAGACCTGATTTGCAATCCAGCAAGCGTAAACAGGAGTTGTTGTGCATTTGTGACTTGCTAAATAATAGCGCACAACACAGAATAGAAGAGGCTCTGTCTGTCAGCACAGTTTTAAAGTGCAGAAAAACAGGCACTGAGTTGTACTTTAGGTAGTACTATGGAGTAAAATAAACCTTTTTTTCCTACTACTACTATTGAAATGTGACCAGTGAGGTATGATGTCTTGACCCTCGAGTTAAAAAAATGCATTGTGACTTGGTAACATTAACTCCTTTGACTTTTGGCTTCACTACAGCGGATCATCTGCCTCCATCTCACCCACTTTAACAACATCCATGAATCTTCTCTGAGGTCTTCCTGTTTTCCTCTGGCCTGCCAGTTTCAATTATCCACCCTCCCTCCTCTGCACATGTACAAACCATTTCAGCCTCACCTCTCTAACCTGTGCTGTCCCTCCGATGTACTCGTTTCTAACCCTGTCCATCCTGGTCACTAACAATGACAATGTTAGCACCTTCAACTCTGTCACCTCCTGCTGTCTTTTTGTTCATACCACCTTCTCCAAATCAAAATCAAGCAGGAAGTGTGTAATGTTATCTTCCTGAGTATTTGGCGTCAGTTTTAATTCCAAAATCCAAACAAACTTTATAAATCCAATGTTCTGCTGACGTTAAACATAGTTAGATATTGGTCATACTCCGGTTTGTTCTGATAGAGGATAAAAATGAAAGAATCCCTTTGGCTAAACATGACAATCACAATTACATTATTTAAATAAAACCCTTTAAGTTAGTGTTTTGGATTGTCTTGATGCTAGCAGTGAAAAACAGAAGAATAAAACAGCAGAGTCAACTTTCTTGATGGAAACTGAAAATCTGAAGTTATATGGATGATAATAAATTTTTCAAGAGGCTTTGTGTCTTAGTGTAGCTGCTGCACCCTGTTGAAACATTAGCTGAGTGGACCTGTTGATTGACAGCTCCATCAGCGGCTGTGTTGTGGTGTTGGGTCTCCGTCTCTGTTGGAGACAGTGGGGCATAGTGTGATTTTGTTTGGGGGTCACTCAGGGCGCCACACTGGGCCCACTGTGCTTCTCCGATTTCCTGTCTGTTGTTTGAGCTCTGGAGACCTCTCATTGTGTGTGTGCGTGTATCCAGTGTGTGTGTCAATGTTACCCCTGAGCGGCCGCTTTGTTCCGCTGTGTTTACATACACACCGAGTTTCCTGCCCGGCTAAAGCCAGAGGCCCGGCCGAGTGACCGACCACCGTTGGACGTCCCACCAGCTGCTCCCCCACCGCTCTGTGTGTGTGTGTTTAAGAGGGTCATCTGCCCACGACCCCACAACACAGCATTGACAGAGAGCTGAATACCAGCACACACACCCCGATAATCACACCAGGCTAATTACCATAATTACCACCAAACAAAACCTGAAGAGACCTGACACCAGAAAGAGCCCGATGGATCCTCAACAGCAGAAATGAACACTTTGAATACAGTTTGATGGAAGCAAGAGCAAAGACTTCTACTTAGTAACTCAACAATAATTTCTCAAGTTTTAGGATAAATAAAATGTATCTTATCCTTTTTTATATTTATATTTGTCAGGTAGAACAAGTGGAAAATTAATCTGATGACTAATTTTATTTAGAACCTCACAAAACCAGAAATGAGGCCATTTCAACTTAAAAAAAAAAAACAACAACAAAAAACTTTGATACTCAAAGTCAATACTCCTTTCTAATCTGTCTCAAATTCTACCAGCAAGAAAATCACCACAAACACAGTGAGGGCTAAACTGTCGCTGTTTGCTATCTTTTCTTTCACTGTTCTATTGTTCTGGCTTCACTGAGGCCTCCCCTCTGCAAATACACTGTCTGGATGCCAGATGACTAAAATATGCCACTCAGTGTTTCAGGACTCACTCACCAGCCACTTGGTTCGATACACCTGTTCATCAGTTGCTTTTAAAGCAAATATCTAAATCAGACAATCACACAGGAGCAACTCAATGTATTCAGGTAGATATGGTCGAGGGGACATGATGTTCAAACAGGGCATCAGAATGAGAAAAAGATATTATTTCCACCTTGAACACTCCTGGTTCCACCTGTTTGTTGGTCCAAACATTTAATAAACTGCTGAACTACCAGGATTTTATCACACAACCATTTCTAGGGCTCACAGAGAATGATCTGAAAACGAGAAAATACCCAGTGAGCAGCGTTTCTCTGAGAGAAGTCTGAGAATAACTCAAACTTTGAGTAACTCAAATAACCACCGAGCGCATCTCTGAAAGCAGAGCATGTCACACCCTGAAGTGGGTGGAGTACAGAAGTAGAAGACCACACCTGGGTGCCACCTTTGTCAGCTAAACAAAAAGATTGAGGCTAAAATTTAAAAAAAGATTGGAAAAACACTAGCTAACCATTTAGGATGTGGTGGATCGGAGGATTCTCATCATGGATGTGCAGCCGATCAGCAGCAGCTGTGTTACGCTATCATGTCAATGTGGACCAAAACCTGTGTTTCCAGCATCTTTGTGAATCTCTACATTGCTGTAAAGCACAAGGAGTCCAACCCAGTAGGGGGTTAAACATATATCTAACAGATTTGGTAATGTCCTGTCTGCGTTTTTCATGCATGAAGTAAAAATAAAGAAAAGTTAAATGCAGATAAAAAGAGTATTCTCCAGCTCAGCTCAGCCTGCAGAGAGAAGCTGAGATGTATGAGCCACCACACTGCTGTTAAAGCCCGTCATTAATTACAGAGTGTGTGTGTGTGTGTGTGTGTGTGTGTGGTAATGAGCGGTAGGATTCGGGGGTTAAGAGTGACATGGTGTCAGTGGCTTCTCTTCTAGCCTAATTAGCCCTCTAATTAATAGATTAATAGATAGATAGAGAGCGTGGATAAGAGCATCAGCTAGCTGCCTGACCTAATGTGCATTTAAGATAAATCACCGTCAAATGGAGGGGCTTCTAACAAGGTGAGGAGCAAAATGAGCCACTAATTCTGCTTTAAATCCATGCAGAAAACATGCGTGCTTTGTTTTATCTTACAGCAGAAAAGAGAAGATGAGACGAAAGAAGAAGAGAAGAGGCTGAAATCAATTAGCCTTTCTAGCTGGTCGTTAGCTGCCCTTGGATAGGCACAGATAATTAAAGGGAGGGTGGTGGGGTGAGAAAGGTCTCTGTGTGGGGAGGGAGGGGTGAGTTGGGCTGAAGTCAGCCATGAGACTGTATTAGACAGATATGGAGGGGTTAATTCGGACAGGAGAGACAGAGATGATGTAAATGAGGAGAGAAAGAGTGGGAGAAGAGGTGGAGGAGAAATGGAGCAAACCGATGGGAAGCTGATCTCTGGGGTGAAACGCAATGCTCCAGTGATGCTGCACAGATACTGAAGGGGGGAGGAAAGGGGGAGTTTTCATAAAAAGAGGTGGAAAAGGAGAAGCAACCACAGATATAAAGGAAGAGACCCAAGAAGAGAGAGACAGCAGGAAGGTAAAAATATCAGGGGCATCTTCTCTAGTGTAAAAGAAATATCCACTGCATATTGCAATGATAGTAGTCCAGGAATGCATCAACGTTAGCTCGTCATGACCACAACTGGACAATGGAAACAAATCGGTCCAACACCATCTTGGAGGTAGATCATACTTCAGAAACAGGAGGACTCAACAAGAATAAAGTTCTGCTTAATTTGTAGCTGTTGAACAAATCAGGAATGTTAACTCGTTTCCAAACCATGTACGAAACTTTGACATGACCTTCATTTCCTTATTCTCAAGAAAACACTCATCCTATTGGGAAAGTTTCCCAAAGATACCTTTAATCCAAGGAGAAGACACTCCTTACCCTTTAATAGCATATTCAAAGCTGTGAAAGGGTAATTGTCTTGTCCTCAAATATCAGACTTCTCACAATTTTTAAAATGCAATTTCCAGAAAAAAAAAAAAATCGATATCTGGGTTATAACAGCACCTTTTTGGCACTGAAGTCTGGCCCATTTGGTTTAGAGACATCTAAGATCTGACAAGATCACGATGATATGGCCATGAATCACATGTGAAGATGCCTTGAATTTGTCCATACATTTATATTCAGTATTTTTGACAATTAAAGAGCCTACATGTTTTATCTGAATCAAAAGTCTGCAAACAAAGATTAAACCTCTTTATTCTTTCATAAATAAATAATATTTGGATAAGTGGTTCTTTGATCAAGATGTAACAAGCCTGCACACTGTCATATTAACAGGTATACATACTGCTATTGGCTTTTAAAATAGTTCTCCCAAGTCTCAGCTATCAGGATACCACAAAAACAAACTAAACCCCTCCCCCCAAAATAAACCCCCCACTAAGAATAGGGTCACTTTTTATTACTGACTTTGCCCTAACAGGGTTAAACAGGTTACAATTATACCACAACAACAGTATGTAACCACATGGATGCTCTATTCAATGTTGACTGCTTCTGTTGGGAATAACTTGACTTACTGTCTACATCAAACTGAAAAAGGCTTCCTCTGTGGGAATTTCAGGGCCTCCTGTCACCGGTCCAAAAGAGGAAGTGGCCTCAGCAAAGACAGTGGTGACCCTGAAGGCTTGGGCCTCGTGGCCGGGAAAGCCATTAACATTTGCTACTAGATTAGCTGGATGCAGATGAGTGGACCTGTCTGACCACA